>NC_056744.1:1354851530-1355151530 GCF_019279795.1 Protopterus annectens | reverse complement strand
TCCCCTGCTACTTACATATACCAACTCTGAGATTGCACTACAGTGAAGAGAATGGAAAAGTTCCCATTCCACACTGTATTGTGATCTCCAAAGTTCCTCTCAACTTCGGTATTTAGAGGTTTGAAGTTTTGGATTTTCAAAATTTGAAAGTGGTCCTATATATATATGTGTGTGTGTGTATATATATATATATATATATATATATATATATATATATATATATATATATATATATATATATCCACTTTATAATCCCGAAATACTGAAATATCGAATTTCAGTATCTCAAGACTATAAAGCCAAAAACTCAGAAACCCCAAAACTGCAAAATTCAAAACTGCGACTGTCAAAAAAACACTACACCACACAAACAAACACAAATACACTTACCTCCTGACACTACAACAAACCAGAACAACACACACAAACACAACAAAACAAACACACACACACATCTACCCTTCCTATAAGTGGGGGGGCAAACCCTCTGCACCCCCCATGTGGGCGACTGCACCCTCCACACACCTGATATATATGCTAACTCCATGGTCACACTAAAAACCAAAAGACAGAAAACCCACCACCACACATTCCACACCCCCCTTGCACAAACACATCACATACATACAAACACCACCACTCTCAACACTTGCACACTCACACTCTTTCCTACCTACCCTAACCCACACCTAAAACTCCCCAACACACTCACATACACACAAACCCTCCCCAAAACCTTTAAAAAACATTATACTTACCTAACGCGCCATCACTAAAATGGGTTTAACATTTCCAGATTCGATATTCTGCAGTTTCAGCCAACTACAGATTCGACACTTTGGTCTTGAGATACTGAAATTTGACTATTTCAGTATTTCGAGATTCGAAAGTGAACCCATGTACACACATACCTGGTCAGATGTTACTACAAAGCATCTTTCTTCTCTGTTAAGGCTAAAGTAACTACTATAGAAAAATTCTGTGCTTCATTTATTTATTTATCCATTGTTGACCAGGCTAGTCCCACTAGGCTAGTAGCCTCTTTTCAGGAGAGATCCAAGGTGGTATTTATATACTACAAGAGGAAATTTTGTCAAGACACCAGGGAACTTCTACTCATTTCAAACAGGGAAGCTAATTGTGCTAGCACTTCCAGTTTCTGGTCTGAGCTCGGAAGTGGCTTGAAGAAGCTAGGAGAAGACATGGAGTTGTTGCAAAATGAAAGTACACCAGATTCATATGAAAGAAGCGAATCATCTGCAATAGATGAAGATAAGGAGACAAGGAATGAAATAGCAACTAAGTAATGGTGAACAAGCTTGTAAAGGAAAGTTCAGTACATTGTAATGATGTGAAGGCAGTTGAGCTTTCACAAGAGTGTTGTGCAGTGCTAGAAAAAGAAAAGACAGTTGCACCTGTGAAGGATTCTGAAGATTTTTTCTAGCAGAATCTTTTCGGAGAAGAGGATTCAACACAAGCGTGTGTTGTTCCAACCCTTCATTTGGAAGGTTGTGGGATGATTTACTTATGGACTTGGCAGATGTGAGTGATCCAGAAAATGCTAAAAATATTCCTGGGTAGAATTATGGGTAGAATACAGGAAGAAGATGATCAGCAAATAGAATTTAAAGTAAAGAAGTTGTATATAGAAACAGTTAAGAGCACATAAAAAAGAAGAGAAGAAAGATTCGACTGTCAAGAAAAATAATTAGTTTAAAATAAGAGTAGAAAAAAAGAAGATACTGAACTGGACAGAAATAAGGCATGGAATGAAATAATTACACCTCTTGGAGCTAAAACAAATTAGGTAAGAGCATTTACGCATATAGATAAAGAAAGTTACAGTGACGTTATTTTTGAAAATGGTCAATTGATGGATACATTTCTAGGGGAATATGAAAAAAAAACAGTTTCCCTTGGAATCAGTATGTGTTAAAGACTTTTTTCAGAGAGGCACAAACAAGTTTCATATATAATTTAGAAATGATGTAAAAAAGGAGACTTTAAAAGGACATTTATTAGAATAATGTAGGATGTATTAGAAATTTCAAAACTGTAAGATAAAAGAGGTTATGGACTGGAGTATGGGACTATCTAGTGGTATTGAATATAGAAAATGAAAACAATTTTACACATTTCTAGTATTATGTATGTGCAGGGGGACAAATGTATGGTGAGATATTTAAGTCAACCAAAAATTTGTTTTCACTGTGGTAAATCCAATCATCTGATTAATTGTGAAAAAAAGAAAATGTGTATGTGGAGAGGCAGGGCATGATATGAAAACATTAGCAATATATTAAAACAACTAGGTATCGATGTACTTTTGATAATATGAATAGTTACATGGCTTGCAAATAGGACATAGCAATTGGACAAGTGAAATTCTTGGTTACAGTCAGGGTGTCCCACAGGGCTCTGTCTTAGGCCCTTACTTGTTTAGATTGTATCTCTTAGAACTAACATTTTCATCTGATGTGTTCTACAGTTTATGTGCAGATGAACTGAAACTGGGTAAACTGATTACACGTGTTACAGATAAAGCATGTCTGCAAAAGAACTTGACTAAGTTGACCATTTGAGCACAGGAGAATAATATCTTGATAAATACATCAAAAACTAAAACATACAAGATTTGGGAGACATAAATTGAAAGGTGACATACTGCACACAGTGATTGAAACTGTAGATTAATATACGGACCTGGGTATAGGGGTAGATCCAGCTTTGAGTTTTTCTAATCATATCAATCAATTGATTAATGATAGTTATGCAACTATAGGTTATATAAAAAGATTTGTGAAGTACAGGAAATCAAAAATGATGAAGTCAGTGTTTCTCAGTTACAAACCTTATAAGAAAACAAGCATGAATAAACTGGAAAGAATACAGGAGAGATATACCAAGGGCATCCATGAATGTAAAAATGTAAGTTATGACAGACTAAAATACTTGATCTTGTACACTGTCTCTTCTATGTATCTAAGAGAAGATCTTATTCATATATATATATACAGAGGATTTAGAGACAACTATCTCTGGGAATGTTTGGGATTATCAAAAAGTACCAGAGAATCATCAGACAACCTGTGGAGAAGATTCTATAGGAATGAGAATTGTACTAATTGGTTCTCTGAGGAGCAGCTGATGCATGGAACAGACTACCAGATTATATTAAAGCAAGTAATAGTTTAGATATTTTTAAGAACACTTATTATGAGGAACAAGTGCTTTGATATATTGGCAGGCTAGAAGGGCATTAATGTTCATGCTTGAAATATTTGCTGAAGAAAATTTTTGGTTTTCTAATATAGACCCAAATAGAGTTAATACAGAAAATATTCTAGAAAGTGAGCAAGAGAAGCAAGAAGTTAATAATGAAAAAAAATAGTAATGGAAGAAGAAGTTTCAGATTTAAGTGATATGGAAGATATAAAATGGAATGTAGTGAAACAAGAAAGGAATTCTATTGGAAAAAGGGAATGAGGAAGAAAAAGAAAAAAACATAGAAGGTCATAGTACTTACATAGTAAAGAAAAAGAAAGGGAAGGGATAACACAAATAAATAAGATATTGCTACTTGTAAATTTTTAACAATACACGTTAATAGTTTAAAAAGTTTGGTAAGAAGGATCAGTATTATTGAATGGTGTAAACAACAGGATAATGATATTATTATTCTTGAAGATTCTAGATTTTTAACTAAAAAGAAAGATATCAAACCAATGTATGGTGGGGGAAATAATATGACTTGAAATTTGGGAAACAGACATTCAAGGATAGTTATCTTGTATAAGGATATGAAAAAAAGTTTTAGATACTACTTTTCTTATGTTGGGTAGAATTACCATTCTTGATATAAGATGAAAGGCTCAACTTTTGAGAGTTGTTGCAATTTATGCTTATGTGACAAGGAGAGAGAGAGAGAGAGATATGTTTAAAAATGTAACTCAATATGTTGCCATAAATATGGAGATAATCATGGTAGGTGATTTTAAGTGTAATTTAAGATGTCAGAGAAAAAATGATTATGACATTAAAGTATTAGATATTATAAAATGTGGGTAACTTAGAATTTGGAATAAAAGCACATGGACTTATAGTACAGGATAGCATAGAACAGAAATAGATTATTTTCTATTTTCATCAGGATTACTAAGACTAGAAGAAAGTGTTTTGACAACAGGTTTTTCCTGATCACGGGGCTATTTGTATTTGATTCAACAGGAATAATGAACATTTAAAAAATAGATAAAGGGATCAAAAGAATAAATGAAATTTAATGAGAAGAGATAGAAAAAGATAACATACTAAGACTGTACAAGATTATGTAGGATGAACATCTTTTATAAGGATTGGTTGGAATGGTGGTTTAAACAAAAGTATAAAAAATGTTATATAAAATGTGAACAAAAAAAATGAAGTATAGAATATAAAGTGATGAGACATTTGATAGTTTGGAAAGAAATGATGCAGCTTTTTTGTTAAAGAAAAAAGGAAGTTTATAATCTGTATAATGCCAAAATAAAAAATTTATTGTGTAAGCAAAGGCATTTTTTGCATGGGAAAAAAGAAGACATTGTGCCTTTTTCGAGTAAGATTATTAGGGAAATAATAGTATAATGAGGGAAATGAAGGCTATAAATGGTATAATGTAATACACAAAAACAACCAAGAAACGAGAAAAAACTTTTGAAAAACACAAAGGCGAAACAGAAAGCGAGCAGTCACAAGGATAAAAAATCCAAACTGTTTATTTTAGCGCTTTCGGAGTAGGTCAATGCCTCTCCTTCTTCAGAAAGAAACACAAGCTAAACTAATTGAGCACCCTTTTATAAAAACACAGTGCTACAACAATTATTCAGTTAAAAGTTCAATAAGCTTAAAGAGCCCCTTAAAGAGTCCAAACAGCCACACTTCAGTGTGGGCATACTATACAGCAACACCAAACCCGTGCCAAGTCAACTTTATCGCAAAATAATTGCGTTTTAAACATAAAATCGGCAACATTCTACTAAAGTCATAAAAAACTGTTTCTTAATAATTGCAAATTCAGACTATATTCTTGTAAACCCATTGGCTAGTAGACTGAATCATAAACAATGTACACTTATTGGACACCCAAATGGGTGTATAGTTTACAGAAATATATATGTATGTATATATATATATATATATATATATATATATATATATATATATATATATATATATATATATCATAGGCAAATATACTTAAACAAAAAATAAATAAACATAAATTAAAAACCATAAAATAAACTACTTTAATATAAACAAATCCCATAAACAAGCAATATTATTTTCAGCCAATAGCACGGACACCCAATTGTGTGTCAATTGCCAAAAGGCACCAATTCCAAACTACAACAACTATCTTCTACGGGCAAGATGTTTAAGGATACTTTTCACTGAAGCATATTCATTTAAACCTGGATAAATGTGAGCTGCAGTTCTAATCTGCCAGAACACTTCTTCCATTTCCAATTGTAAATGCCAGGGCCCCCCTCTCAGATCAATTTTTAAACATTTAAGCACAGCAAATTTAAAATTGTGATCAGGAAAAGATATAATGTGCCTAGCTAAGGCATTAGATGTATCTTTCTTCTTGATGGCATATTGATGCTCGTAAATGCGCTGCTTCAATTTCCTTTCAGTTTTACCTATATAAAAAGCAGCACATTTTTCACAGCAAGCTGAGTAAACCACCACTTTTGTCTCACAGTTAAACCTACCATTTATTTTATATATCTTATCTCTAATCTTAACCCTGGCATCTAAACTTACATGCTTGCATTGTTGGCATGCCCCACATCGAGACATGCCAAAGTTCTTCCCATGGGTTCCATTGTTTTTGCTCTCAAGGATGGATTTGAGATTAGATGCTTTTCTATAAGTGATATGGGGTTTATCCACAAACAAACTAAACAGATGACTATCCTTAATGATGAGGGCCCAGTTTTTATTTACCATTTCCCTTATTTGGTGGTGGTCCAAACAATATGTGCACAAAAAACTGGTCTTAAATATTTGTTCACTATTCTTTATCCTAGTGTGATGTTGAAAACTTATTGCATCCAGTATTTGCTTGTTGTTGTTAAACAAGAGTGGTTTAAAATAACCTATTTGCTGCTTGTGGATAACTTCAGAGTTGATGTTAATTATCATATTTAATGGGTAACCTCTGTTAGAAAACATAGACCCCAGGTGTGTAAATTCATCTATGAAATCACTTTCATCGGTAACCATCCTAGCTGCCCTTACCATCTGTCCCTTAACAACAGCTTTTTTCTGATGGTAAGGGTGACAGCTAGTAAAATGCAGGAAAGAATTAGAATAAGTAGGCTTTCTATATATGGTACTTTTATACCTAGAGTTAGCCACATCCTTAACTAAGTGGATGTCCAAAAAATTGATGTTACTCTCCTGCAATGTATAAGTAAATTCAAAAATGTCAGTCATAAGGGAAATGCTGTTAATAAAAGTCGGGACTAAAGTGCTAGGCCCTTCCCAAATTAAGAACATGTCGTCTTGGTAATGAGTGTACCAAGTGATATTATTCTGAAATAAGGTATTACTAAATAATAAAGACTTTCCCCAGTATGCCGTTATGCAATTAGCAAAACTTCCTCCACAGGGTGACCCCATTGCCCCCCCTGTTTTCTGAAGGTATATTCACCCATCAAAGACCATAAAATTATTGGTTAAAACTATTTCTAAAAGAGTTTCAACCAAATAGATAGTGTTGTCATCTATCTGCCTACATAGCATAAATTTTCTAATCCATTCCAAACCCAACTTCTGAGGTATCACAGTATATAGGTCCCTCACATCAATTGTGAGGAACCAATAGTCTTGGTGGAACGAGATATTATTAATATCATTCAAAAAACTCCAGGAGTCTTTACAAATTTGAGACTCCTGTTCCACTAGTGGCCTTAAGACACTATCTATATACTTGGCAAACCCATATGTTATGGACCCACGCCCATCCACAATGGGTCTAAAGGGAGGGTCCTTGATTTTCTTATGAATCTTGGGTGTGCCGAATAAAACTGGTAACTTTGGAGCAATTATGGTCAGATAATGATATAAGTCTATATTTATAGTACCTTCTAGAAAAAGATAATCCAGGATAGACTTAATTCTTTTATAAGCCATATTAACCTCATTCAAACTGGCTAACACATATGCATCAGTACCTAGATGTTCTCTCATATATTCAACATAGATGTCATAATCCATGAAAACCAGCCCACCCCCTTTATCAGGTTTCATCACTCTTATATTATATTCTCATATTAGATTAATAAATTCATGTTGATCCTTAGTAATATTAATATTGGGGTACTTATTGCTAGCCTTATTGGCAGCAATAGCCCTTAAATCAATCTCACACATCTTTTCAAATGTGTTTAAGTTAGAATGTAAAGGTGGATTAAAGAAACTTGAAACTTTGATATGACAATTAACATCACCTCTGAAGTTATCCACAAGTGGCAAATAGGTTATTTTAAACCACTCTTGTTTAACAACAACAAGCAAATAGTGGATGCAATAAGTTTTCAACATCACCCTAGGATAAAGAATAGTGGACAAATATTTAAGACCAGTTTTTTGTGCACATATTGTTTGGACCACCACCAAATAAGGGAAATGGTAAATAAAAACTGGGCCCTCATCATTGAGGATAGTCATCTGTTTAGTTTATTTGTGGATAAACCCCATATCACTTATAGAAAAGCATCTAACCTCAAATCCATCCTTGAGAGCAAAAACAATGGAACCCATGGGAAGAACTTTGGCATGTCTCGATGTGGGGCATGCCAACAATGCAAGCATGTAAGTTTAGATGTCAGGGTTAAGATTAGAGATAAGATATATAAAATAAATGGTAGGTTTAACTGTGAGACAAAAGTGGTGGTTTACTCAGCTTGCTGTGAAAAATGCGTTGCTTTTTATATAGGTAAAACTGAAAGGAAATTGAAGCAGCGCATTTACGAGCATCAATATGCCATCAAGAAGAAAGATACATCTAATGCCTTAGCTAGGCACATTATATCTTTTCCTGATCACAATTTTAAATTTGCTGTGCTTAAATGTTTAAAAATTGATCTGAGAGGGGGGCCCTGGCATTTACAATTGGAAATGGAAGAAGTGTTCTGGCAGATTAGAATTGCAGCTCACATTTATCCAGGCTTAAATGAATATGCTTCAGTGAAAAGTATTCTTAAACTTCTTGCCTGTAGAAGATAGTTGTTGTAGTTTGGAATTGGTACCTTTTGGCAATTGACACACAACTGGGTGTCCGTGCTATTGGCTGAAAATAATATTGCTTGTTTATGGGATGTGTTTACATTAAAGTAGTTTATTTTATGGTTTTTAATTTATGTTTATTTATTTTTTGTTTAAGTATATTTGCCTATGATATATATATATATATATATATATATATATATATATATATATATATATATATATATATATATATACACATATATATTTCTGTAAACTATACACCCATTTGGGTGTCCAATAAGTGTACATTGTTTATGATTCAGTCTTCTAGCCGATGGGTTTACAAGAA
Organism: Protopterus annectens; assembly: GCF_019279795.1. Taxonomy (NCBI): domain Eukaryota; kingdom Metazoa; phylum Chordata; order Ceratodontiformes; family Protopteridae; genus Protopterus; species Protopterus annectens. The sequence continues at coordinate 1,355,142,925 of NC_056744.1, read as the reverse complement.
TATAGTCTGAATTTGCAATTATTAAGAAACAGTTTTTTATGACTTTAGTAGAATGTTGCCGATTTTATGTTTAAAACGCAATTATTTTGCAATAAAGTTGACTTGGTACGGGTTTGGTGTTGCTGTATAGTATGCCCACACTGAAGTGTGGCTGTTTGGACTCTTTAAGGGGCTCTTTAAGCTTATTGAACTTTTAACTGAATAATTGTTGTAGCACTGTGTTTTTATAAAAGGGTGCTTAATTAGTTTAGCTTGTGTTTCTTTCTGAAGAAGGAGAGGCATTGACCTACTCCGAAAGCGCTAAAATAAACAGTTTGGATTTTTTATCATTGTGACTGCTCGCATAATGTAATACACAGGATAAAATTATGGACATTGTAGAGAATTATATAGAAGAATTATTTGAAGGACAAAGTATACAAGCTTATAATGAATGGAAAGTAGTTTCTTTTTTAGAGCAAGATAGTAAGAAAAATGAAAAATATTGTGATGAAGGAATTAAAAAATGTATTAAAGTTTGTGAATTTGGAGTCAGCAGCCAGTCCAGATGGAATGGAATACTTAATGTATAAAAATATGACAAGATCACAAAAAATATATTTTTAACAATGTTAAATGAAGGGCTAAATAACTGATTTCTATATAAAGAGCTATGCAGTAAAGTAATTAAATTAATATGGAAAAAAGTTTGTAAAGAAAAAATTCAGAAATGGAGAGCAATAGTTTTGAAGGCATTTCAATTTCCCAAGTCCTTTGGGTTTCTAATACCATGATGGGAATGGGCCCATTCCTAAGTCAAAGTATGATTGAAGTTCATGAAATTAGTATTGTTTCAATCTTTGCTCTTCACAGCACCCAGAATATGCCCAGTAATGACTCCTTCTGCAGTTTGTATGGAGTTATATGCATTGCTAACATATCTAAATATGATTGTAAATTCTATTTTATAAGATCCATTGCTCCTTCTACTATTGAAACTGTGTGGGTATCTTGCTTCCACATTGCTCATGTTTCTGCCTGCAGATCCTGATATTTTATGACTTTGTGTCTCTCTGTATGCAAGACACTGTAGTCACTGGGTGTGGCAATTTCAATGATCAGTGCTACTCTTGTCTTCTTTTCTTGGACCACTATATCCGGTTTTCTAGCATCTATCTTTTGAACTGTTGGTAATGGATGATCCCATGTGATGTAGACTTCATCAGTTTCTATGATGCTTGGTGGCTCATGTTTCCAGTGTTTCTCAGCCACTTCAATACCACAATGTTTGCACAATCTCCAGTGCAACAGTCTCGCCACATTATTATGCCTGTCAGTATGCAGTCCTTCTGCCATTAGTATGTTGCAACCAGCAATGAGGTACACAACTGTTTCCAATTTGGTTTTGAAAAACCTACATTTGTCTGCTTCTCCCACATTTTCAATGGACTTTATAAGCCAACATGTACACAGCCCACTATCTTAGGCCGCCAATATTAACTTTCATCTCTTGGTTTGAATTTGCATCTCCTTAACCATTCCTGTGTTCATTCCTGATCAATATGAGTTTTTTCCAGAAGTTTTCTATACTATATTTATGCTTCTTCCACATTTCTTGCCTTCTCATCTGATCCTTCACCTTATATTCTTTCTTTTGTTTTTTGGCACATTCAGTTGCTGCCTGATTTTTATCTACTTCTGGTTTGATTTTCATTCCTGCTTGATGCTGATAAGCTTCTGCTAGATTAAGCAGAGAAGTCATCTTAGATTTATTCTCCTCATATTTCAAAACTTTCACTATACTTGGGTCTTGTGCGGTCAGCAGATATGTGTGGAGTCCCATGATTGCAGATCTATACACATAATCAATTTCATGGAGGACCATCCCTCCTTCGGAATGGGGAATATATAATCTTTGTACGCACAGATTTTTATAAATCATTTGGTCAGCATGAAGCATCCTTCTTGTTTTCTTATCCAGTCTATCCAACATGTTTTGGAGCCAGTCAATCACTCTAAAACTGTAAGCTAGGACAGGAAGAGCAAATTGGTTTACAGCTTGGATTTTGCTCCTAGATGTCAGTGCTGTTTTCAGGATTAAAGTCTTCTGAAGTATTCCTTACTAAGTTTTATTTGGATTTGTTCATATTTTATTGTTGATCCTTCATCAGTTCACAAATATTTATTCACTCCTTCTTGCTCAAGTTATTTTATATCACATTCTTGTCCCAAACTGATGTTTTCCTGGCGTTGCAGTTTTCCTGCTTTAAAGGTTGCTTTTGCACATTTATCAAGAACAAATGACATTCTTATATCATCTGTATAAATTCTGACAACTTACAGTTGTGCTTTCAGTTCCTCATCTGATGAGCAATACAGTTGTAAATCATCGACAAAGAGAAGGTGCAAAGTCTATATACATTGTTGTTTTTTAGGAGCCAAATTAGATCCATTGCCTAAGCTGTTGAGTAAACAGCTTAATGAACTGAGGGCAAGGCAGAATAATAACATTGACAGAGAGTCACCTCACAATATCCCCCTTTGAATTTATATCCCTGGGATAACAATTTGTCCTTTATCATGGCTTAATTGCAAAGTGGTCTGCCACTGTTTCATGGTCAATGTAATGTAGTCGATTAGTGTGTGATACATTTTTAAGCTCTCTTTTATCATAGTTTTATAGGTTTTATAGGTTAGTACTAGGCTAACTGCCCTTGTGAGCCATTGTAAGCCTATCCAATTATCTCTTGTTAGACTGAAACCCTGCACCTTGTGTTTGTAAGGCAAATACCTTAACCATTAGGTCACCCTCCCAACCCCATGAATGAGGGGTACTATCAAATGCTTTTTTGTAGTCAATCCATGCCATACTTAGATTCTTCCCCTTTTTACTGTTCTCCACTATGACTTTATTTAACAACAAATGATCCTTTGTTCCATATAACTTTATTTTATTGCCCTTTTGTTTTACTGCCATAATTGAGTTTTCTTCTAAATTGCTACAAACTTTGTCAGCATCATTTCCCATGTATAGTTTATATGCTGTCAGAAGGGAAGTTATTGGTCTATAATTTTTAGGGTGGTTTGTAGGTTCACTCTTAAGTAGGAGCATTGCTTTTCCTGTTGTTAGCCAGGTTGGTGTCTGTTCTGGGTGTGCATATAAATAGTTTTTACTCATGGCTAAATCTTCATGCGAAGATGTTACTACTTTTAACTAGAAGTTAGGTACTGCATCTGGGCCTGGGGTTTTTCCATTTAGAGGCTTTTCTTAATTGTATTTCAATCTCTCTAGCTGTTACTTCATCCCATTTCATATCTTGTACCTTTAAACTTCTTATTCTTTCTTTTATTTATTCTATCCATTTACCATCTTTGTTATGTTATACAGGATCTGCATAGATATTTCTCCAAACTGTATTTATTTCTTCTTTTTTTGGCAGTCTTTCAATTCCTTTTACCTTTGTTTCCCAGTTCTCTATAAAACCTTTTTGGATCATCAATAAATTGCTTATTTTGCATTTTTCCTTTATATTTATCTTCGTATCTTCTAAATGTTTCCGCATGTGCTGAAATTTTTAGTTTGTTATTTGAAATAATGCATGATAAATCCTGGTCTTTTCTAATATTGACCATTGCTTTTATCACATATATCTTTTTTAGTATTTTTGTTGGTCTATTCCTTCTTCTATAGCTTCTAACAGTGACATTTCTTGCTTTAATTGCTTTACAATTTTCTCTATTCGATATTTCCATGATGGTACTCGGTTTCTCCCCTTCCTTTCCCTCACTACCCTGTGTACTTGTGGTAGAACTTTATCAGTTATTAATTTAGCTGCACAGTAAAATATCCTGTTTACTTCTATTATATCGCATGGATCTCTATGAACAGTCCTAATTACTGTGTTCATTTGTTTTATCAGACTTCTGACTTTTTGGGTTTTATTAACCTTCTACAGTCTATTTCTTTCATTGATCTTAATATAACTGTTCATGTCTATTACGTCAAGCAATTCTCTTAGCTCATTTTCTTCATAACTGAGGGCACATCCCTTGGTTTCCAATTCCTGTGGGTATTCTATAAAAGGTTCTATAGCATCTTCCTGTGACACATTCTCATCAGTTTCATCCTGTGCTCTCCGTTGCTCTATCATATGGGAACTCACTGGCCTATCACTCCTCAACATTGACTGCATCAGAGTTTCCACAGTTTCCTGTTCCTACCCTTGCTGTCTAGCTTCAAGTGAATGTTTATACTGGTTTCCTCTGGAAAGCTCCAAATTATCTTCATATGGCACCTGACCAATTGCTTCCTGTTCCGCTGGTTTCCCCTTAATTTGGATATCCATTACTCTAGTCTGTTGTGGTGTTTTCTGAATTAGATTTTCTACACTAAATCCTTTACTTTGCAGGTACTCTATAACCTCAGTTTCTATTTCTTTAACTTTTCCATTACTAATCTCCTTTTATACTTTTCCTCAATGTCTTCTTATTTTTTGTATTGTAAAGTTTTCCATGACCAGATTCCTTTGTCTGTATCTTTCTTCAACTATCTTTGGTGCTGCCCTTTTTGTATTGGTTAGGTTTCCGTTCTCCTTTGCATAAATATTATACCATATTACATCTCTTTTGCTTTCTCATCTCCATATTTCTTCTTCAGATGTTTCCTGATATTCCTGTTTCTCCCTGCTTTGGGGACTCACTCCATCCTGCTGTGATATAACCTGTGTTAGACCTTCTGCATCAAATCCTTCACTTCGCGGGCAACTCATAACTTCTGACTTCTATTTTTTTAACTTCTACTTTACTGATCTTTTTTTCTATGTTCTATCCTTGTGATATTATTTTTTTTTATTGCAAAATTTTCCATATCTGGATGCCTTTGTCTGTATTTCTCTTCAAATATTTTTGGGGCTGTCTTCTTTACATTGATTCATTTGGTATTCTCCTTTGCATAAATATTACACCATATCAAATCTCTCTTTCTTTCCCATGTCCATATTTCTTTTTTATACTTTTCAAATATCTCTTGGTTTTGTTTATAATTTTGTACTTCCTCAGATCTTCTTCTTCCAAACAAATCAAGGTTTCTTGATCTATATACCGTTTTTCACAAATCTGTTGTATTAATGAACACAAGTTTTCATTTGAAGCTTCTGACAGTTTTTATTGCAAAGTATTTTTCTTTCCTGTAATTTCTCTCTTAATCATGTTGTATATCTTGTGTCTGGAAATTCTGGGCTTTTTGTATAATATTAACAATATATCATTTCTTTGTTATCCTCAATAGTCCACTTTATCATCTTTATGTCTCTTCTTCGGCCTATCAGTTTTTGTGATTTTTGTGGACTCTTACTTCCTTCTACAACAGGGGGACCATCCTTCCCCTGGACCTGGCCTGGCCCCATTGTAGGAATGTTTCCATATTTTGAGGATTCTACACTGTCTTCTTTTTCACTCCTAGCACCAGTGCACCTACCAGGACCGGGCACTTTTTTTACCCTGGGTCTTGTGCACCCAGCTATCTTTTTTAGTTTTTGATCTACTTCTGTCCATGATATAAGCTATACCATTTTTGTTGAGATTTTGTGAAAACAGGGTCCACCTCGGGAAGGTACTCACCAAGACTTGAGGATGAATTCAATTTCAGCACTACTACTCTCCTTTGCTTGCTAAATTTTAATCTCTCCATTTGAACAATATGGACTATAAAATATTTATGAAGGTTCTACAGAGATGGATAGAAAGCAAAATACATAAAGTCATAATAGAAATGTATATGATATAAAAGGAAAAAGAGCTTAGTAGTTGCTTTTAATTATTTGGGGATTAGTAAATGATTTATTATATAATGTAGGTGATGTCAGGAAAGGGTTTGATTCTATTCAGCATAATGTGTTATGGGACATATTGAAAGCATATAATACTGGGAATAACATTAGAAAGGTATGTATGACAGCATATAAATTTAATATAGTAAGGGCTTGGGTTAACGGTTGGTTACATAAAGAAACAGTGCTTAAAAAGGTATAAGACATGGATGTTCTCTAAGTTGTAGTCTATTTTTATAGTAATGAATGTGGTATCTACATTTATAAATAAAGAAATGGAAGAGAATTATATATCAAATGAAGGGGTAGTATTCTAATTACTGTAAAATAGTAAAGGCTTTACAAGATTATTTACATGTAATAGGATCACGAATAAATAAAGAGAAAAGCCAAGGATTAAGTTTTGATGGTATGTCAGGAGGTGACCAGTTTAGCTTAACAACTATAAAAGTGCTATGGATATGTTTTGGAAAACAAGAAATATACTACAGTTAAACAAATATAAATACAAGTAATATGTGGTTTAAGTTAGATTTTAATGAGAATATTTAAATACAAGTTTTAGTCTTGTTTTGATCATTATTTCATACAGAAATGGATTTTTCTACATTTTTTCATTCTACGTTTTTTTTTTTAAATTGTTAGTATGGTGCATTATATTTTAGGTTTCAACAACAGTGTTTATTTACAATTGATGTTTCTGCTATTTAATATGGATAGTAAGTGTTGAATTTTATTCATAGTGCTTTAAGGGGTTAGTTAATTATTTTATTGGTTGTTTATGTGAACTATTTAAGGTAGGGAGTTTGCTATTTTGAACTGTTCTGAAGAAGTCCACTATTTAGTGAATGAAAGAGTGAAACAAATAAACATTTGAGTATTTTTATATGGCTGTCCATGTTTCTCTAGCATACATACAGTACTTTTTGTTGTTTTAGTTTAAACTACAGTCATAGCAAAAAAATAAATAAATAAAACCATAAACAATATGAAAGATATTTTGATTGTAACTTAGAAAAAAAATCTGTTTAATTCTATTATTTTAGCAAATGTATAAATACAGAATGAAGCCATGGAAGTAATCATAATAGAGGATGTTACACCAAAGAAGAAAACATATGCAGAGACAGTTGGTAGTAAGCATGAGCAGAAACAGAAAAAAGATTATGGCCTGAAATGAACGTATGTTTTAAGAATACAAAGTAGAAAGAATATCAGATTAAATAGATACAACGCATGGAACATTTTAACTCTACCTTTGGGTGTGAAAGTACAGATGGTAAGAGCTTTTATTTTGATAAATAAACTTTTGGTAACATTATTTTTGAGACTGTTCATAGAATGGAATTTTTTATGTGAATATCAAAAGAGACAAAATGATAACCCATGGAGCAATTGTGTAGCAATTTTTTTTCCAAGAAACAAAAAAAAAATCATATACAATTTCAGACAGAAGTAGAAAGAAAGACAATCATTAAAATGTTTATAAAGAAGGGATGGACATTTTAAAAGTTTGTGACAATAGAATATAATTTATGGACTGGAGGATGGGATTGTAATGTTCTAAAAATGGAAATGGAAAAAATATTGTGCACATTCCAAGTGTTATAAATGTTGATGGTAATACAGGTGTAGTAACATACTGGGAACAATGAAACACTTGTTTCTTTGGGAAAGAAAGACATCTTGTAAATAATTGCAATAAAAATAAATGTTATACATGTAGGATAAAGGGACATGATACAAAAAATGTGAAGTAGAATGTTATAAATGTAAACAAACTGGGCATTTATGGATAGACTGTAAAAAAGAGCTTAATAAAATAGGAGAGGATATACAACAAAATGAAAACCAGCTGGAAATTTACACTGAAGATAATCTAGAGGAAGAAAAAGATAAAAATAAAGAACAAGAAGATAGAGAGGTGCTAGCAAACATTCAAAAATAGTGATGAAATATAAACTGGAAAATAGTGAAAAAAATCCATTGGAAGAAGAGTGAAAGACAAGAAAAGAAAGTTTAAAAGAATGAATTCAAAAAAAAAAAAAAAAAGGAAATACATAATAGACAATGATAATTGAAAAGGGTAAATTATTTCCATTAACTCAAAAAAAGAGAGAGCAATAATTTAATAATTCTTTCAGTAAATGTCAATAGTATTATAAATATTGTAAGAAGGCTAGAGACTTTAGAATAGTGTAACTATTGGAATGTAGATATAATTGTTTTAGAAGAAATAAGATGCTTAACAAATGAAGTAACATTGCAAACCGAAAAAAAAAATGGAATGGAAATATAGTGTGGAATTTGGAAAATGAACATTGCTCAGGAATAGCAGTATTATCTAGAAGAAAAGTAAATAAATTAGATGTAATACTAGTAAGAATGGGAAGATCAACTATTATTGATTAGAGATGGCAAGAAAAATATATAGAATTATAGCCTTATATGCATATATTATTGTAAAGAAAGGGAGCACTTATTTCAATAATTATTGGACTATATTAGTAAATATAAACATCATAATAACGGGATTTTAATAGTGATTTATGAATCAAAAAGAAAAAGAAAGGAAATATATAAGACAAATGGTTGAAGTTATGAAAAGTGTTGGTTATATGGAATAGAAAATTTTGGATATATATAAAAGGCATTCATAAAGCAGAAATAATTTTAAAATAGCTAAATGAATAAGAATAGCAGAAGGGGAAGCAGTTGTAACAGGACTTACAGATCATTTAGCAACATGGATTAAGATAAGTGAAAATAAAGAACATATAAAATAGGAAAGGGAATAAAAAGAGTAAGAAAAATAATGGAATGGAAAGGGAAATGAAGATATTATACAGTTATGGAGAGATCATGTTACTATGAAAGTAGTTTATGTTATTTGGTGAGAATTGTGGATTACATTTAAAAATAAATATTTTTTATGGTGAGGAAAATAAGAAGGCTAAAAAGAAATGTAGATATATATAGAAATGTTTTTGAAAAGCTAGAAACAGATTATGGCAAAGAAAAATAATTATACAGAAGAAATTATGAAAGCAGCAAGAATTTGTTATATAAACAAAGATATATATTACAAGGAAAAAGAAAGAAGTGTCAGCATATTTGGGTAAGATTGTGAAAGAAGATAGTAACATAATGACAGCAATAAAAATAAGAAAAGAGAGATGATAGAAAACATACACAGATTATGGAAATTGCAGATCAGTATTTGGAAGAAATGTTTAAAGAAAAAGAAAGAATACAATAAAATATAGAAAGCAAAACATTTTTAAAATCAAGTAAATAAGGAAACTGAGAAAGAGATTACTATGTATGAATTGCGCAAAGTCCTTAGATAAGTAAATATACATTCAGTAGCAGGTCCAGATGGAATAAAATTTGAAATGTATGACAATTTAATGGAATGGCAAAAAGAATACTTGTTAGATGTTTTAAATGAATGATTAAATAAAGTTTTTTGTTATAAGCAATTGTGTAGTGGAATATTAAACTTTATTTGGTAAAAAGGTGAAAAAGAAGATGTAAAGAACTGGAGACCAATAGTATTAACAAATACCGATTATAAGATTTTATGAAGATAATTTGACAAAGATTGGAAAATAAGATAGAAAATATAATGGAAGAAAAATTATATGGTATAAAAGGAAAAGGACGTCAAGAATAGTTAATGATAGTAAGAGAAATTTTGGATGATATTTTAAATAGAAGGGATGATATAAAACTTATGGTAGGTGATGTTAATAAAGTGCTTGATTTGATAGACCATAAGACTTTATAGGAATTAATAGAAGGGTATCATTTTAGTGATAATATCAAAAACATTAGTATGACAACATAAAGTAATAAGACAAGAATTCTGATAAATGGTTGGTGAAGTAAAGAAATAGGGATGAGTAATGAGATAAAACAAGGTTGTCCTATGAGTGGTATAATATTTGTTTTAGGTATGAATATAGTAGTAAAGTGAATTGTACAATGGAAAATGTTTTGATAGTATATGCAAATAATATTATTATAATACCTTAAAAACAATTTATAGTATGAAAAAAACGGAGACGGACCACCACGATAAGGTAAAATGCTGACCAAGTTTATTGAAACAGATGAGCGCTTTTGCATACTCCCAAGGCACGCTTCTTCAGATCTAATTACATCATAAAATCACTGACTTTTTATATACTCAAATTAATCAATCAATCAATCAATCAATTAGTTAAATCATTATTATAAAATATAACATCTATCTTGATAATTTAAAGTAAAACTGGTTTAACATTTTTTATATACAACCTCATTCAAAAACGGGCACTGCAACCAAACAAATTGCTACAAAATAAGTAAACTATCATTATAAGATTCAACATGTATTTTGAGGTTTTAAAACCAAGTTAATGAAATTCATAAAGAGCTTCAATAAAGATCAAGGACTATACATTCAGGCCTCTCTATTATAACATATTATGTTGACTGTTTGCAAACTTGTTAATGCATAGATTGCATGAATTATTTTACATTAGATTGCATATATCCCAAATGAAACAAGAGAGACAATAAATATTGCGAAAGAATTAAAAAATGTATGAAAATTATGCAAAAATTTTGTAATATAAAATCTAAGAAATAAACATCCAAAAATACAAAAAATACAATAATATCTAACATTCATTTAAGTTTCCATGCTTCAAGCAAAGGTTTTATACTAATGAACTGATTAAGACCAGGGTCTTGATGTGCTCTTAGTTTTAAAATCATTTGAGTTCTATACTCTCTAGATCATTAAAATTATTGCCCTTTCTCTTATTAGGGGGTACTATTTGAAGTACCCTAAATTTAAAGTTATGACATTTATGAACTAGAGCATGTTTTGCTAGTGCACTTTTCTGATCTAGCTTCTTGATATCGTAGATGTGGTTGTATATCCTATCTTTTAATCTCCTGGTAGTCATGCCTACATAAAAAGCATGACATTGTCCACAGTTTGCCAAATATATAAGATTCACATCATTGCAGGAAGCAAAAAAACCTGGGTTCAAATTTGTATTTCAAAGTAGGATGTATGAAGATATGTTCCTTAGAAATCATGTAACACATATTACATTTGCCACAAGGAAAAGTGCCAAACTTATTCAGTGGTCTAGAAGGCCTAACTTCTGGATGATTATGTTCAATGCAAAGTAACCTTTTTAAGTTCTTGCTATTCTTATAGGTGAAAATAGGTCTAGTTCCTGTTATTTTCTTTGTATCTGTATCAATTGTGAGTATATGCCAATTGTCAGATATAATCTTAACTATAGCTTTATTATCGCTAGTAAATCTGGTAATAAAAGTCACCTTGGATTCTTTGGTGGCTCTATGAAATCTTTTGTAATGTCTAAAATTCAGTTGACTAGCCTCTAACGTATCATTCAATATTAAATTCTTACTGGCTCTAACCATCTCAGGGTTATAACCTCTTTCTAAAAATAAATCTTCCAACAAGTCTACTTGTTCTTGTAGCATCAAAGGATCTTGGCATAACCTAGTAAGCCTAGTAAACTGACTTTTGATGATATTCCAAAATGTGAATATCGGGTGCATGCTGTTAAAGTGAAGTAAAGTGTTTTTCCAACAGGATTTTCTATATAGGGATGTGCTTAAAAAACCCCGAGTATCTTTAGTGATGGTAATGTCTAAAAAATTAATGTTGATATAGGAATATTCCATAGTAAATCTAAAAAACTTAGTAGTAGATTCTAAATACTGAATGAATATAGTTAATTCATCTAGGGTCCCATTCCAAAACAGTAATATATCATCTACAAACCTTTTATATAGAAGTATCTTTGTAAAATGTAAGCTATTGAAAAGGAATGATTTTTCCCAGTGATGTACAACTAGATTGGCATAAGTATTTGCACAAGGGGTCCCCATGGCTACCCCCCATCTCTGCAAATAAAGTCTATTGTTGAAAGTGAATACATTATTAGACAAAACCATATCTAGTAAAGCACTGAATAATGTTTGTTCATCAGTGGTGAAATTTGTACTATCATTTAAAGTTTCCCTAATGGCTTCCAAACCATAACTATTCAGAATGGAAGTAAATAGATTCTTAACATCTAATGTCACTAACAAACATGTTTCTGGTAAACCATTATTAAATAATTCATTCAATGTATCCAGAAGTTGATAAGTGTCCCTTAATATGGATGGTATCTCCTGAATCAAAGGGCTCAATTTCTTTTCCAAAAACAAAGAAATTGTTTCTGTTACCCATCCGTTGCCTACTACTATTGGTCACATTGGCAACAGAAAGGTATTTTTGTGTATTTTGGGTAAGCCCTTTATGTAGGGTATCCGTGGATGTTCTATCAAGAAATACAAATATAATTTGTAATCAATATGTCTGCACATAAGAAAATCATATAAATCATTATGTACTTTATTTATTACTTTTTCTAGTTTATCATAATTAATTTCCATATAGGTCTCAGTATCATCCAGCATTTCATTCATTGTATTTATATAATCTTCTGTATTAAGCAACACTACCCCCCCCCGTCTGCTGGTTTTATCATGAGTTCAGCATTGTCACTGAGGGTATGTATAGAATTCCATTCATTTTTACTGATGTTATAATACATAGATTTATGTTCATGTCCTAAAAAGTATGTATAAAATTCATTTTCACACACCTTCACAAAACACTCGACATTAGAAGGTAGCACAGGTATAAAATTGCTCTTTCTTCTAAAATCTTCTTCTTAAAAACAATTTATGGATGAAAGAAGCCATATTTTATGTGGTAAATTGTTTAAAAGAAATATTAGAAGTAATTTCTGCATTTACATGGGGATGTAGATTAAATCCAGTAAAGAGAGGAGTATTATATATAACTAAAGATGATGGGGACTAAGACTATTAAATATTGCAGCTTTATTAAATTTGTATAAAGTATTGAGATGGATAAATCAAGAGAATAAGAAATTGGTAGTAAGACTGTTTAACTATAGGTGATATAGCCAAGATGGCAGAGAGTAGCAACTGATGAAAAGTCTGTGACTGAAAACTTTTCTCTGACAAAAAAATATAATCAAAAATGTAAAATTTGGAAATACTTGTCAGGTAATTTTATTCATTAGTAGTCAGAGAAAAGATGTATAGCTTTAAGTGTTTCAAAAGTTATAATTTTCTTGTCTGGTTAAGCGAGAAGAGATTTCAACATGAGCAACTCAACAAATGGTACTCAGGATTCTTGTGTTAAAAAATGTCCAGTCAATCATATCTAGTATACAGAATGTATTACTTAAAATAATTAAACTGGATACCAAAGAGAAAGTTTGAAAGAAGAGACCAAAAAAAAAGATGGAACATTTATAAACTCTTATGAAACAACAAAGTACACAAATCAGCAGTATGGAAGAAGCTTTAAAAGACAATAAAAAGAGAATAATGGAAAGTGAGTCTCAGACTGAATTTCTTTTAAAACAAAATAACTGGCTCTCAGATAAAGTTGATGATTTAGAAAACAGGCCGAGATGAAATAACATTAGAATTTATGGTATACCTGAAAAGTATGAGGGGGAACAATATAATAAACTTATTAACAACCTGACTACATAAAACATTAAATCTGCCTGAAACTTTATATTTTGGAATTGAAACTGCAGATAGATACCTGAGAGCACCTTCAAAGAAAGAAAACTCACCACCACATTCAATTTTAGTTAAGTTTATGTCTAGCTTATAAAAAGAACAAATATTAAAAACAGCATGGTCCATCCCACCTATTAAAATAGGTGAACATGTAGTCAGGTTTGACAATGATTATTTATTTATTTAACATTTGTTTACTGGGAAAGTCCAACTGGGACAGAACCCATTTTCAGAGAAGGCCTGGGAGAAATGCTCCAGATACATGTCTTTGAAATGTGGGAAGAAATTGGAGCACCCAGAGGAAACCCATACAAATGCAGGGAGGAAATGCAGACTCCACACAGAAGACACCCGAGCTGAAAATCAAACAGAAGACCCTCTTGCTACGAGGTGACAACACTTTTTCCAGTAAAGTAAAGAGTAAAGGAAAATCCTGTTTACTGCTGAATAAGGAACTTAAAAAAAAACAATATTAAAGTCACTTTGGCATTTCCTGCAAAAATCAAATTATTTCTTTCTGAAGCAACTAAAATATTTGACATGCTGGAGGAGGTATCCACTTTTAACAATAAAATCCTTAATATCATTGAATAAATGGAGTGGAACAGTACATCCCTCAATGGACCGAGTGAGTTGAATTCCTAGAAAACTGCTTCTAACATGATAAATCTTAAAAACAAGTGACTTTTATTCTCTAATGGCAGGACTTTTATTTTCTGAAACAATAGACTTGCCCTTTAAGTAAAAGATTTGTATTGGACATTAAGCTTCAAAACATGTGTAAGCATGTATATATATATATATATATATATATATATATATATATATATATATCTATATGGGTCCCTATGAGTTGATCGACAACTCAAAACATCGACAGTGACTTCACCGACAAGTGAATTCACCGACATCGCAAAACATGGACGTTTACCAGGTAACGGATGCAAAGTCACTACTCATGCCTACCATGGTTTAGTAAGTGTGGCAGTGTCATGCAACCATGGTAGGCATGAGTAGCGACTTTGCATCCTTTACCTGGTAAACGTCCGTGTTTTATGATGTTGGTGAATTCACTTGTCGGTGAAGTCACTGTCAGTGTTTTGAGTTGTCGATCAACTCATAGGGACCCATATATATATATATATATATATATATATATATATATATATATATATATATATATATATGTATATATATATATATATATATATATATATATATATATATATATGTATGTATATATATATATATATATATATATGTATATATATATATATATATATATATATATATATATATATATATATATATATATATTAAGCTAAAACATTTTTCATAAGACATATAGATAGTTTTACTGCTTTACTATAATTATAGAGAATCACTTAATATATTTCATTAAACTAAAGTTGCAAGGGAATTTCTAAATGTTAAACAAATGCTTCCTGTATGAGAATGTCATTAAATTATAAGCAATAGTATGGGTTACTTTAACACTATATAACTTAAGAATTTTATTTTATTTGTTTAACTTTGCTCAGTATGTGCATTAGTGGGTATTTATAAATCAATGTCAGATCTATGTAATATGCTAATTAGAAGTGTTACAGTGCTGGTGATTTTGTTTTCTTTGTTCCTGCATAACACGTTCCACTCACAGCTCATTTATGAAGAATGTAATACTTAAAGAAAGCTTGTGAACAGCAGAATGTTCCAGTTGTGTCAGAATGATGGATACTTGTTTGCGTTGGTTCCCAGAAAATCTAGGTCAAAGGACATCACTGCTGTCTGTGAAAGCAGAAAGAAGCTTTCTTCTTTCCTTTTTTTCAAGTATATTTGTGAGAAATATACTCGCCATAACATCTTTTATCTTTTCTTAGAAGTGAAGAATTGGTGAAACAAAGCTATAGTAATAATTTATATTAAGCTGTTGCTGATATAATTTGCTTACATTTTGCTGAATGTTAAAGGCTTATGTTGTAGTGTTATTAACTCTAACTGCTTATATTAATGGAAAGAAGTAACATTAGAGGTTTGTTACTGATTAGAACAGTTTAAAAAAGTTTAGAAGAATTAGAAACTTACAGAGGAAATTAGCAGTTGCTGTGGCCTGTTTGTTGTCATTTTCACATGATGTAATCAAATTCTATCAGGATGGGAAGCTTAGATCAGAATAGCATTTCATAATGGCTGAAACACACATTCAAATTAAACAAGCATGAATTCTTTTATGTATAGTGAATATTGCTTGTAATACTAGAATTAATAAGATGATTAAACATCTTATGAATAATATGCAAATGCACTAGGAATGACATATCTAATATGTAAGATTAATAAAAGAGTAGTATCAGTAAGTTAAGAAATATATACACATACTATGATATTTAATAGAGATCTGATGATTAAATAGATCTTTTTATGGGAGATTTTAGACATACAATAATACAGTAGAATATTAGTGAGAAAAGAAAACAGAAAAATATATTTAAATAAATTTCTTCTAAAGAAAGATATGTATTACATTTACCTGCATATGACAGAAATGTTAATGTAGAAGATCTCATAAAATTTACATAGAAAATCATATAAAAATATTTGAACATATCCTGAAAGCTGAAATGTGAGGCTTGGTCATGTGAACTTTGAAACTTTTTGCATGTTGTATTTTATTAGATTCATTGAGGCTAACTGAAATAACTGATTTCATAATTCACAGCTGAAATTTGAGTGTTATATTGTTGAATCAGTACATCTATTTTGATAGAAAGTAAAATGCAATATGTTTAAGCCTTGGAAGAGAGCATAGGATTTAAATTAAGCACATTATAACTTTCAAATACAATACAGGCCCCCAAATTTGACTCAAGATGCCCACTCTTCCTATCTGGACCTCTTCGTACAGGCCCCCAAATGTGACTCAAGATGCCCACTCTGCCTAGCTGGACCTCTTTGAGTCTATCAATATTCAACCTATACCGTGATCCTGGGTGACTTTAACTACCCAAACACAGATTGGAAGAACTAGTCATGCCAGAACACAAATGCCCAGAGGTTCCTCGATTTTGTCAATGCAAACACCTTGGAACAGCTAGTCAGTACCCCCACAAGAGGTGATAACATCTTGGACTTGGTATTAACCAACAAGAGTAACCAGTGCAGCATCCCTACAGTATCATCCTCCATGGTAAGATCTGACCATAAAGTGGTCACTTTCAAATTTACCATCTCCCCCAACCCCCCTCTAACTAGGGATTACAAACTCTTGAGGGATGGTATAAATAGCTTTATAGTCCCTACCCTTCTGTAAGAACTGGCACCAATGTCCAAATCTACACCAAAGTACTATACAAACATGTATATGTATGGAATCAGAAATACCTGACAGGATGAAATCATACTCTGACCAGAAGAGTAAACCTTTCTGGTGGACATCTGCAATAAATAAACTCTATAACAAATGGATGTGGGCAAAATCAATCACACTGCCTACCTTGGCCTGCCAAGGCATTTGACACAATACCCCACTTGGACATTGTTGCCACCTCAAGAGGTTAGGTACAAACCCATATGTCACCCAGTGGATAGCCAACTGGCTCACAGACAGGACCCAAGAACTTAGAACTGGAGACTCCATTTCTACAAAGAGGCCAGTCACAAGTGGAGTATCTCAGGGATCAGTCCTTGGACCACTCCTTTTTGGTATTTACTTCTCAGAAGTCAAGGCCAATGCCAGTGACCTCTGGCTGAACAAATTTGCAGATGATTGCAAATTATGAGCTGTCATTGAATCTCACACTGACCCAAATGTTCTCCAGGAGGGACTTACACAGACAAACAACTGGTGCCAGAGCCATGGACTAAAACTAAATGCCAAGAAATGCATAACAGTATCCTTTGGGAAGTCATCAATCCCTGGTAACTATCATATTGACAATACGCCCCTTAAACTTGACCCAGTAGTCAGCAATTTAGGGACACACAAAGATAGTAATCTAGCCTTTGACCACCATGTGTCTACAGTGGTGAGGAAATCATTCTATGTTGCACAACTTATAAACAAAGGTATGGCATCTAAGTCAAAGGAAGTCATTGTTCCACTATATTCAGCATTCATCAGACCTGTCATTGGGTACAATTATCCCTTAGGTATGTACCTAACCAGGCATATCCAACAATTAGAATGTCCACAAAGGTTCTTCACTAAAAGAATACAGGGTGTAAGTAAAATTTCCTATGCAAACTGCCTCAAGGCTCTATCCTTGTATTCTGTCTCCTACAGGCTTTTGAGCGGAGGGGAGATCTATGCCTGGTATACATGGCATTGTTAGATGTCAGACCCTACTCTAATAGACCTCCTGCATATCCACAAAACAAACAGCACCAGAATTACCCATTCCAAATATTTAAACCTTACCTGTGATACAAATATAACCTACTGGAGAGATAGGTATGTATCCCAGACACTACCCCTCTATGGAACAGGCTCCCCATCCATGTAAAGCAGAGTTCCTCCCTAACCCAATTCAAGTGCAACTTGGACAATTGGATGGGAAACCAGAAATTCATCCCTGGTTTGGCACCTATGTCTCTAATGGATACAGGTAACCTGTAAATGGTTCATCTCCCAGGACCATGCTTACACTTATCAAGGGTATCACAACTTGTCAGACATACTGAATGCATGGCTAGGCTTTAAAAGGCCTTTGCATTCATTAGCCTAGTAAACACCAATGAACCTAAAAGGAAACAATTGCTGCCCAGCAGCAGGTGCCCAATTGGAAGCAATCACTCCTTAGCCTGAGAGGGCAAATAAGAGCACTAGTGAAATCCTTCAAAGAAAACTTTGAGTCCAAATTGGTCACATCTACTAGAGACAACCATAAGGCCTTCTTCACATACATCTGCAGTCTCAAAGGAAGCACCAGGATTTACTCAGAACATGTGGTCAAGGACACCACATACACAAATGTCGTAGATATAGCCAACTTGCTGATTGACAGATTCAGTGAAGATTTCACCCCACTGTTCTCCCATCAGTAAATCAGGACATAACCAGTACCTATCCCCCTCCCCTTATCTCAAGGGAACAAGTCATCACTGCCCTCTCAAAGGCAAAAAATACAGCCTCCATGGGACCCAATAATATCTTACATGAACTCAGGCAGGAACTTGCAGCACCATTTGGTGCCCTATTCAACCAAAGCTTGAGTAACAGCTTCATTCCAGCTGAGTGGAGGACAGCCACTAGTCATCCCTTTGCACAACGGTGGAGGGTCCACTGATCTGGGAAATTATAGATCCATCAGCTTAACTAGCCTGATCTGCAAGGCTAGGGAATGGATTGTCATGGACCTCATTAAAAAGGACATTGGCAACCTCCAAACACTCGAGCCAACAGAGTTTAGCTTTGCCAATGGGAGGTCATGTCTGTTAAATTTGGTTGACTTCTTTGAGACAGTCACCAAAGTCATGGAAGAGGGGAAGATGGTGCACACCACCTACCTTGACCTGGCCAAAGCCTTCAACACTATTCCCCACTTAGGCTTAATAGGCAAACTGTCTCAACTAAGCATCGATCCATATGTTACCAGATAGGTAGCAAACTGGCTCACTGATAGAACCCACCTAGTCAAAATAGGGGGTCTATATTAGAACACCAAACTTTCAAAATTTTGAGTGTTCTAATATCGACCCGTTTTCAGCAAATGCTGAAAATATCGAAGAAACAGAACACCAAATGTTTTCCTAGGGAAAGAATTCAGTTGTCCATTCCTGTTGTTTCAGTATTTTCAGTGCTGTGGAGGAAAGTTACGGGTCAGGTTCAGGTAAGTGTGCGATTGTGTGGACATGAGGGTTAGGGCAGGTTAGGTGAGTTAGGGTTAGGGCGTGGGTCAAGTAAGTGTGCGATTGTGTGGACGTGAGGGTTAGGGTGGGGTAGGTGGGTTAGGGCGTGGGTGAGGTAACTGTGTGATAGTGGTGGACCTTAGGGTTAGGGTTTGGGTTAAGGTAAGTGGATAGTTAGTGGTGTATGTATAGTCTAGTGTAGGGTTAGGTGTAAGAGTTTAGGTGTATGCGTGTGGATTGCTGTTTGTTTGGTGTGCTTGTGTTGTGTGTATGCGTTTTGGAACAGCAAATTTTTTCCCTAAGAAAAAATTTGCTGTTCTGTATGTTCGATGTTTTAAATTATCGATTAATAGGGTTCGATATTAGAACACTTGAAATTTCTAATATAGAACCAAAATAGGGTAACCCACCTCAAGTAGTAGACCCATAGTGAGTGGCGTACCCCAGGGATTGGTCTTGGGGCCTCTGTTATTTGGGATATACTTTTCTGAGGTGCAGGCCAAAACCAATGGGCTATGCCTGACCAAGTTGGCAGATGATTGCAAGCTAGGTGCTATCATCAGTTCCTCTAATGATGTGGACATCCTCCAAAAGAGTCTCACCCAAACATATGATGGATGCCAGAAACATGGCTTCAAGCCAAATACCAAAAAATTCATCATCATCCCCTTTGGGGAGAGTGCTGTCCCCACAAATCATCACATTAATAACAACATCCTAAGCACACAATCAGTCATGAAGGATTTGGACATCAAGGTTGATAGCATTCTGACTCTTGACCACTATGTTGCTTCCATTGTACAGAAAGCTTTCTACATGGCCCACCTTATAAGTAAGGGTATCTCATCCAGGGGCAAAGAGGTCATAATATCAATATATTCATCCCTTATTAGGCCCATTATTGAGTACAATGCCCCTTTCAGCATGTACCTTGCAAGGGTCTATATCAGCTTATTGAAAGCTGATAAGACCGAATGCTTTTTGATCAACTCCTAAATGTCCTGTCTCTCTACTCAGTTTCATGCAGACTCCTCAGAGATGACCTCTGTGGTATACAAAGCAATTTCAGACCTTGCCTTGATGGGACTGCTGCATATTTGCAAGTCAAGCTCCACTCTAGTAACCCGCACAAGCAATTTTCACCTGGTCTGTGACATCAGCAGGACTTTGTGGGACAGATTTGTGTCCATGAGACTCCACCATCTGTGAAATAGACTCCCTCTCGATGTCAAGCAGAGTACCAAATCCCTTTTTAAGTGCAACCTGGATAACTGGATGGGAAATAGAAAATACACCCCTGGGATTCCACCCGTGTCCTTGATGGACTGGGGCATCAGGTGCTGACTTAGATAAACATTGGCTAAACTCTTGGCTAGGTAGGCTTATAACGGCCTCAGAGCCAATAGCCTAGTAACTTCCTATGATCCTATGCAAATATTTTTTGATTCCATAGAAATGACAAGTCATTTCTATGACTCAGTACTGTACATATTTTTATGAAGTAGTTTAATAAGCTAAAGATTTTTTAGTATTTTGATATTTGTCATGTTAATAGTGTTACACAATTTTGAGATACAGACACTTGTACTTTAAAAATTAATTCAGAAATTTTGTTGAATATCATTTAGCATGATGAATATGTATGTGCATTGATCTCCCTTTTGTCTAGTAGTTTAGTATGATAAGATTACCTGTCACCTGTAAATGTATATATATCTTTATCTCTTCAGGTGCCACTCTGTTCTACCTATTTATTTAGAGATTTAGTTATAATAATGTTCAATGAGTGAATAATTTAGGAATATTTAAGGGACAACTTGTACAACTATTACATAAATAGGCATATAGTGCACTATTTGTTGGATTATTTAATATTTGTGATTAATAGAAGAAGATTATTAAACTTTATGTACTAAAGGGAGAATAGTTTTAAATGGCAAAATATATAACTAAATTAATAGTCTCTTATTTTGACATATATATATATATATATATATATATATATATATATATATATATATATTAACTATAAGTCACGTAATTTAAGTAGAGAGATAGTCTAGTTTGTCTATTCGATAGGCAAACTAGGAACTTTGGTATTTATGATCAGTTGTGTTTAATTAGCAAAATGTACAGCTATAGTTGTACTATTGTCTTTGTTTTTGTTATTTATGAGTTTTAGTAGTTAGTTTGTAGAAAGGAAGAATTAAAAAATGTGGAATACTAAGATAGTGTTGGAGGAATGCATTAGAGTCTTATATATAATTAATATGGTGGATAAATGTGTCATTATGTTTAAAAGAAATATTTTTAAATAAAGAATATGGACAGTTGTAATATATTATCTATTAATGTAAATGGATTCAATAATGGAAACAAAAGGAAATCATGAGATATCTAAAATTAAATAGAAGAGACATTATATTCTTTCAAGAGACTCACTTGATACATAATGATATACTATATTTAAATAACTTACACTACAAAATGTTATCATCTGCTTCTTTTTAAGAAAGCTTAATATTCTTTGGAGAAAATCTACCATAATGCCTAAGGTCATGGAGTCTATTAATGACCCCAAAGAAATGCATACATTTGTAATAATTAAATATAATGGCAAACTCATCCAGGAACCAAATGACAGTTATTTCCAATAGTAAACACAGCTCACAGATAGCCCAACAAAATCTCCACGGCTCGAACAGGAATACCAAACAGTTTATTGATGTACAAGAAACATTAAGTTAAGCGCTTTCATCTGTTTAACAGACTTCATCAGAACAACATCCAACTATTTTAAAACCATTTAAATAATCTTAATGGTGCCAAAAAATTAACCAGTTCTCATTTAAAAAGACATACACCCATATAATCAAAACATATTTTGACATCTGTCAAAAATCTATTAATTTCTCCTACCGAAAACATATTTTTTAAAAACAAGTAATAAAATGTAATATTTAATAGTCAAAAAAATAATTAATTACTAAAATTCATCCTTTATAACAGTGTAAGAAAAGGTTTGATACTAATAAATTCATTAATGCCTGGAAATCATGTAGCATCAGTCAAAATTTGCCATTTACTTTCTTTCATTGCTAACAAAGCTTTCCAGTTCCCACCAAACAGTGATATATCAACAATGTCTATGATGGAAAATTTAAAACAATGTGTTTCCCCATAGGTAAAAATGTGTCTATACAAGGCATTATTAGAGTCATTCACTTTAATCTTGTATAAATGCTCATAAATACGTCGTCTAAAATGCCTCTCTGTTTTGCCTATGTAATAAGCGGGGCAGAACAAACATTTTGCAATATAAACAACATTTTTGGTGTTACAATTACCTGCCCTACATTTAACATAGGTCTTATTATAATCCCCTAATTTAAAACCTACATCTTCACAAATAGCGTAACATTGCTTACAAGACCCACATTTCCTTGTACCTGTGAATTTCCGCTTACCATTGACTCTCATCTCCAATAACCTTTTGATGTTTGGTCCGGTTTTATACACAAAACTGCGCCTCTTCCCCAAGGTATCAACTAAATCCTTATCAACAGTAATCAAATTCCAGTGCCCACAAATAATATTTTTGATGTATTGTGCATATTACATTTTATTACCTATTTTTAAAAAATATGTTTTCAGTAGGAGAAATTAATAGAATTTTGACATATGTCAAAATATGTTTTGATCATATGGGTTTATGTCTTTTTAAATGAGAACTGGTTAATTTTTTGGCACCATTAAGATTATTTAAATGGTTTTAAAATAGTTGGATGTTGTTCTGATGAAGTCTGTTAAACAGATGAAAGCGCTTAACTTAATGTTTCTTGTACATCAATAAACTGTTTGGTATTCCTGTTCGAGCTGTGGAGATTTTGTTGGGCTATCTGTGAGCTGTGTTTACTACTGGGAATAATGGCAAACTCTATACACTAGCTAATTTTCATTGGATCTCTGGAATGGGCACAAGGGTAGCTAAAGATTACTTAAACTTAATACAAAGTCATTGGAAGGGTAGCTTAATATTAAAAGGGGATTTCAACTGCATATCTATTATAGAAGATACAAGTGAACACAAGAAAGCTAAAACATTAGCATCAGCTAAAGCATTAAGCAGATGGATTAGCAGTAATTTAGTTGATTTAATATTAAAAGCAGAAAATAAGTCATTGCTTTTCACTCATTACTCTTATGCACATGGAACACACACTAGATCTGATAGGATTTATGCCTCTACAGATTTACTTAATAAAGTAAATTATTTTAAAGATATCCCTTGTACTTTATCTGATCATAATGCACTAAGTATTACTATATTAATGGATATAAGGAAATTTCAAATTATTTATAGAATCCCAGTATACATATATGATAAAATTAAAAGAAGTTAAGAGTTACCTTAAGGAACAAATAGAGATTTTTTTTGTCTTTGAATGATAATGGTCAGGTTAGTAAATTCATACAATGGGACTTCTTAAAAATACATGCTAATGATAGAATGGGAAAATAGGCTAGTAATAAAATGAAAGAGTGGGATAAAGAGTTTTTAGAAATCAAGATAAAATACACAAAGTGAGGTATGAACACAAAACAAAGCCATTAAAAAAATGATGACAACATATCAAACAGTTTTAACTCAAAAAGTGGAGATACCTTTAGAAACAATAAAACTGTAAGGTTATGTGATGACTTCAAAAAAATCTACATAGATTAGCTAATAGAAGTAAGATGTAAAGCAAAAAAGGCACTCATCAATAATATCCAAAATCCTCACACTAATAAGCTTACAATGAAATGCTTAATTTTTTTTTAAATTCCAGAAAGAATGTAAAAAGATAAAAATAATAATCCTGATGATTACAAAATTGACAAGTGGTTAAAGAAAAATGCTTCCAGTAAATGTAATGACCAACAAATATCTCTGTTTAATAATCCAATTTACCTAATAAAAGTAAAATAAACTTTAAAAAGGAGAAAATGGTAAAGCTCCAGGGTTAGATGGCATAAGTATGAAATTATATAGTCTTCTTCAGTTAACTATTTTAGAATTACTGAGTGACATTTTCAGTATAATCCAGAGTGACAAAACAATTCCTCCTTCATGGAGTTTTTCTGTAATATCACCTGTACTCAAACAAGGAAATGATAATAACTTAGTTTCTTCACATATACCTATTTCATTATTAAAATAGACTATAAAATATTTACTTCCATCTTCACTACAAGATTAAGATATATAGTGGATACATTAATTGATAAAGATTAAATGATTTATAGTCAATACATTCATGTATGGTAATATAAAATGGGTAGTAACTAACTCAGATTTAGGAAAATTAATTGACAAGAAATTAGCTTAGATTTCAAGAGAGATTTTTGATTCTGTATGTTGGAACTACTTGTTTAAAACTTTAGAAGTATTTGCATTTCCAGAACAATTTATTAGAATATTAAAAAAATTGTATAGAAACTCCAAAGCATATGTTAAAATTAGATCTTATATTTCTCAGGAATTCACTTTAAACAAAGTCACAAAGCAAGGGTTTCCTTTGATCACTCTACTAGTTGCATTAGTTATTGAATCCTTAGCTAATAGTATAAGAAGCAATGAAAATAATTGATGGGTTCTCAATTAACAAGGATTGTCAATCTAAAATAATTTTTCGCAGATGATATTTTACTGATTATATGAGATTTAAATTATTCAAAGAAATAGATGAGACAATTGAAAAGTTTCAAGAAGTATCACTGCTGAAATGTAATAATAATAAAACTGAAATTTTAATGTTAAATCAATTACTAGATAGTAAGTTTAAAGATAAATATACATATAATTGGGAAAGTAAAAACAGAATAAAAATTTATCAAGATGTGAGTAAAATTATTAATAATAATGTTGAAAAAATAATTGAAATAGTATTTCTTATTAAAAATGGAATGTTTTTTTTTTGAGGATAGTTTAGTATTTATTAAAATTATTATATCACCCAAGATTATGTATAAATATATTATATCTATATCTATCTATCTATTTATCTATATATTTATCTATATATAGAGAGAAGGAAAGTATATTTAATACCTCACAAAAAGCTTTTAAAGAAAATGAAAAAAATCTTAACTTCATTGTTATGGTATCCTAAAAAGCCAATAATTACTTATGCAAATCACATAATATTATGGGATTATGGTGGTACTAGCTTCCCAGATGTAGAATCTTATTCTATCACTGCAAATTTTTGTGGATAGACTTAACCTTCTCTAGTCAATGGAAAACTATTCAGGAGCAGATTGTACTACATCCTTATAAGGTTATCAAATATGATAAATTAGAAATATGTAACAATCCTTTCATCTGCTTAATAAAAGTTACCTTCAAAGGAAATTAATTTCAATATTTAGACTATGCATATATAAAATCAATTCGTAAACCAGTTAAGAAATATATTTTTAAAACTCCATTAATATTTAAATGGAATTTTTTGTGCTTTCCCGTTGCAGACATCTCTGGATCTAAGGAAACTCAGAACGATATTAAAATGAGTTTATTAAAAAGGAATGGATTAATATTATGGTCTGATTGCTTTGGAAAAGAAAAAAGCTAAGTTATGAGAATATTTAATGAAGGATTATAATTTGGATGAATCTGTTAACCAGTTAATATTATCCATCAGTAAGAAAGTATGTGGATTTGTAGATATGAGTGAAGAGGAACAGAACACTATTACCCCATTATATGAATATATGAATGCTATTAAAGGTAAATTGACTTACAAATGAAGCTTTTCCAAGTTATATATGTTAATTACAAATAATAATAATTCTTATAAAAAATTCTGGAACTTTTTAGAGAGTAGTGGTTTGAGTGACTTAATAGATGGTAAGAATAAAACTTTGTTACTTAAATCAGTTAGTCAAATGTTTTCAAATTTATATTAAAAAGTGTTTTATGTGGAACTATATACATAGACTGTTACTCAATATAAAATTTCTAAATGTAGTAAAATGCCTTCTTCCGTTTGTTGGAGATGTAGTTAAGTTGTAAAAGCTGATTGAATACATATGTTTATGGTTTGTGAAAAATTAAATGTATATTGGGAAGAGACAAATATGTTTTTAAGGGGTTATGGTCTGATGATTGTTCTTTAACTATATCAATAATACTAATGAATGTGCCACTTCCTTTATCTGTAAAAGCCAAACAACAAAACATATTGTGGAATTTATTGGCAATAGCTAGAAAAGTTATAAAAAAATAGAGACTGAACTCAATTCCTGCATTCAAAGATTTTTTTTTAATTTAACAGCAATACTATGTAAAACTAAACATGAAGTGATCAGAATAAGAGTTATACATCATAGTAAGACTTTTAGTGGTTGGGATAGCCTTGAAATGTTCCTTTTGAAATACCAAGACTCTTAATGTGTTAATTGTATAAGATTACCTTGATTATTCAATGAATTCCTAATACTGCATAACAGCATGTAATGCTAAATTTCTTCTTTTCTGTGTGTGTGTGTATATATATATATATATATATATATATATATATATATATATATATATATATATATATTAAATTAATAAAGCATTTCTTAAAAAAATACTGTTTAAGTATAAATAAGAGTTTTTGGGGAAGACAATAAAAAGAAACGAGAGAAAAAGAGTGTTTTAATGAAGAAATAAAAAAAATTATCAAGAATAAAAATTTGGAGGATAATTTAGCTCCCTGTTCTGGTGGGAACAGGGAGCTAAATTCAACCCATCTAAGGTAGGAACTTCTGGTGAATGGATTTTTGCATTTTTATCTGATTGGACTGAGGGTTTAACTTTAGAAAAGTATTTTATCCTGCTGGTATAAAAGCTTCATGCAAACATGGTTCATCATGTTTACATATAAGCAAGTTTCTCCAGTTTGAAATCCTCTACAGAATACACTTTCCATAGTTTCCCATTGTTGGTATAGACCCTTAATAGAGCCCCCATTAGGATCAATCTTATTTATACCACCCAGTTATACCACACCACTCCATTTACTCTCACCACTGTGAAACAGGATTTAACCTAGCATTATGGATGGTAAGTTTTACTCCATTTTTTTCTACCAGTCTGATTGACATGGGTATCCTGAGGCAATGTAGGAACTACCTCATGCACACTGACAACCATCTACTCCTAAATCATCCAAGTACAGTTTGTGAGAGATGCATCGACACTAAGAATCTGGAATCCTTGTTCTTTTGCACACAGAGCAGTAATACTGAACCGGTTGTCAGCCTGCATACCGCACCTCCTAGGCAAACCATGCACTCAACACATAAACCGTCATACTTGGAGGTACTCACCAGAAACCTACATAAACACCAGAGACCTTGAAAACACCTAATACAGCACTTACAACACTCAATACACATAAAAACACAAGCACCAGTGTCTCACCAAATAAGACCCTAAGGCAAAGCACATCTAAAACAAATTTTTAGTCATAGGTGACTCCATTGTGGGACACACAGATGTCCCACTCACCAGGGTGGACAAGGAGAAGGTTACAGTCATCTGTCTATTGGGTGCTGGCATCCATCAGATTTCACATGCATTCAAGTATCTCAATAACAAGTACCATTATGACTCTGTCATAGTTCATGCTGGTGTGAATGAATTGAGAGGTACCGCACTGGACTATATAAAGAGAGACATGATTGAGTTCTCTGAATATCTATCCCTGGCAGGTATGGCCCTAGCCTTGAGCAGCATTCTACCTTCCCCTAGATGATACCACAATATAAACAAATAATGACTGACTTCAACAATTGGCTTAGTTTCTTATGTCATTCTAAGGGGATCCAGTTCCTGTCAGCCTGGAATGACATGGCTGATAGACCACATTGCTTTACAAGAGATGGTCTTCACCTATCACCTCTAGGCTTTTAGTTACTGGCTAAGGCCTTGCCTCCCCCATAGTACCTTTTTTAGGCAAAGTATCAAGAACAAAAGTTCCAACATGAAAATATCACTCACAAGTAAATGAAGGGTTATACTGCTAAATGCTAGGAGTTTAAATCATAAACTGAACTTTCTGGAAGCACTAATCTCCCTGGAGGATGTGGACATCTGTGAAGACACAGAAACTTGACACAGCATTGCAGAGATAACCCCAGCCTTGCAAGGCTATAATGCCTTCCACACTTTCAGACTGTAAAATGACTGTGTGAGAACCAAAAGAATGGAGTATCTATCTTCATCAAAGATAAATACACCTCTAGACTGGTTACACAGGAAAACTCCATGGAGTTTCTCCAAGTTCACCTAACTGTGGGTATGAAACTCATTCAAGTCATTGTTAGTTATAGGCCCCCTTCAACAGAAAAAGATACCATCTCTACAAACACTCTAGTCATGGGTGATTTTAACTATCCTTCCATTGACTGGGAAACTTATAGGAGTAAGAACATGTTTGCACAAAGGTTCTTATACTTTGCTCTCTGGTGAGAGAAGAAGCAAAGGAGTATTATATCCCAACAGAGTGAAGCTGTGCTGAGACCAGCATTTGTAGTAGCCAGGCAGTAGCCATTCATGCGACTCCCGTCTTTTTATAATTTTTGACAAGGTTATTCGTTATTTTTCAGTAAGCACTGCTTGATTTCTTTCTAACTCTGTACAGACTCAGACACCTTGAGTGACATATTTCCTGTAAAAGGAATATATAAAGAAACAGCTCCAGTAGTTAGTAATAATGACAATCCCTCCTGGCTTGTGTAAATATCAGTTCCCTGTGGATTCCCCTATTAACCTGGTGAACATGGGCATTCTGAAGCAGTGTTACAATGCCTCATGTACACAGACAACCCTCTCCTCTTACCTTCCAACACTCAGACTTGTGAGAAATGCACTTATATTTCCAAATTGGAAGCCATGCACTCTCAAGCCAAGACCGGAATAGCTGGTCAAGAGGAGTAGGTCAACACCTGCACCATACCACATGCAACACATAGCCCTCCAGAACACCCACCATCACAGCTCTCACATAAAAACACAAATCACACAACTACTTTCGCAGACACTCTCAAAAGAATTCTACCCAAACAGTAGAGACCTCCAAGGCAGAAACACACTCGACCACCACAACACAGCACAAATCACAAGACCCATAGCTCAACTGCATAGTGTGCCCCTCAACCTAAGCTCCTAAGGCAAAACAGCTTGCCCAATACACTAATCATAGGTGACTCAATACTGAGTCACACTGATGTCCCACTCACTAGGTTGAATAAGGAGAAGGTAACAGTCAGCTGTCTATCAGGTACCAGAATCCGACACATAACACATGCACTCAGGTCACTCCACAACAAGTAGAAGTATGACTCTGTCACTGTCCATGTGGGTGTAAATGACTTGAGACACACCTCCCTGGACTACATGAAAAGCGACATGGAAGAGCTCTCGGATTATGTGGCCCAGGCAGGTATGACCCTAGCCATGAGCATCATCCTACAGTCACCCAGAATGATACCACAGTACAAGCAGAAAATGATTGACTTCAACACTTGGCTAAGTTTCTGGTGTCATTCTAAGGGGATCCAATATCTGTCTGCTTGGGATGGCATGATTGACAGTCATTGATGCTTTGCCAGAGATGGCCTGCATCTGTCACCCCTGGGTTTCTGGATACTGGCTAAGGCTCTTTCCACCCCTATAGTGCCTTTTTTAGGAAATGTTCCAAAGACCAGATAACCATCATAACAGCTATTAATAAATGCAATCTGAGGGTCGTGCTGCTCAGTGCTAGAAGTCTAAGTCTTAAGATGTACTTGGTCAAAGCACTCCTCAAAATGAAGAACATTGACATGTGTGTTGAAACAGAGACCTGGTTTAAAGCAGCAGAAAGCACCCCTTTGCTACCAGGCTATAACTTATTCCACAACTTTTGGCCCCAAAACATGGACTGAAGCTCCAAAGGTGGTGATGTCTCCATATTCATAAAGGATATGAGCACTTCCAGACTAGTAGCCAGCATAACGCATCTGAGATACTGGGTAAGATGGCAATTCGGGTCATAGTCTACTATAGGTCCTCAACCATGTCCCAGGACTCTCACTCCACATTTCTAAGCACCCTGGAAACTATTAAGGTCCAACCCAACACTCTCATACTAGGTGACTTCAACTACCCCTCCATCAACTGGGAAAACTACTCATGCACCAATTCACTGGCCCAATGTTTCCTGGAATTCATCAATTCTAATGCCCTGGACCAGCTCATTCTTACCCTCAACAGAGGAAGCAACATCCTTGACCTGGGTATTACAAACATGGGCAAATGTTGCTCTACACCAATAGTCAATCTCTCCCTGGTTAGATCTGACCACAAACTAATCACCAAGGAAATCCACATCTAACCCACACCCACCACAAAGGTAACCACCATGAAAAACTTCTCCAAAGCTGACTTTGGGCTCCTAAAACAGAGGTGGCTAACTTTACAGCACCCATGTCAATGGAAAATAGATGCATGACTGCCGAATCATACACCAATGCACTGTACGAACACGTACATAAATGCATGGAACTAGACATACCCAACAGAACCAAGATGCTCTCCTCCACAAAAAGGAAGCCAGTATGGTGGTCCCCTGCCATTAATAAACTCTACAACACAAGGAAAAAAACTGTTGCAGAAAAAGGTGAAGTCCCAAGACTGGAAAACCCCCTTATTAGCCTCAACAAAAAGGTAAGATCCCTCATCAAAACCTCTAAAGCCAGCTATGAAGGCAGAATTGTGGCAGAGACTAAAAACAGCCACAAAGCCTTCTATAGTTATATCAAGAATATCCATGGCAATAGTCAGGTTTTCTCTGAGTTACTGCACAATGGTACCTCCTATACTGAGCTAACGGATATTGCCAACCTACTTGCTGACAGATTCAGTGCCAACTTTACCCCTCCCTCCCCAGGACCAATCCAGAATTGTGGCAGACACTAAAAACAACCACAAAAGCCTTCTATAGTTATATCAAGAATGTCCATGGCAATAGCCAGATTTGCTCTGAGTTACTGCACAATGGTACCTCCTACACTGAGCTAATGGATATTGCCAACCTACTGGCTGAGAGATTCAGTGCCAACTTTAACCCCCCCCCCAAAGGACCAATCACAATACTGGAGGAATGCCAGGCACCCTGCATTACTGCAGCACAGGTTAAAGCTGCATTGTCCAAGGCCAAGAATACAGCTTCCGTGGGACCCGACAATATCCCTGGATGTGTTCTACATGAACTATAAAGTGAACTGGCAACACATCTGTCTGCCCTGTTCAATCACAGCCTCACCTCAGGCTTTTTCCCCTATCGAATTGCACACTGCTACAGTCATCCCTCTCCATAAAGGGGGAGGGACTACAGACCCTGGGAATTAGCTCCCCATTAGCCTGATGAGTCTGATATGTAAGGCTATGAAGCCCATCATCATGGTCCTAATTATCAAGGATATAGGGAATTTCAAAACTTTAGATCCCATGCAGTTTGGTTTTGTGAAAGGTAGATCATGCCTGCTCAGCCTGGTTGACTTATTTGAGTCAGTCACCAGAGGTGTGGATGAGGGCAAGTCAGCTCATACAGCCTACCTCAATCTGGCCAAGCCTTTTGATACCATTCCCCACTAAGGAATTATTGATAAACTCATCAAACTAGGCATCAACCCCTATATCACTAGGTGGGGTTGCAAATTGGTTCACAGATAGAACCCACAGTGTGAAAGTAGCAGACTCCAAGTCAGACTGCCAACCAGTCATAACTGGAATCCCACAGGGATCAGTCCTGGGTCCTCTCCTGTTTGGCATCTACTTCTAGGATGTCCAGGCCAACATGCAGAGACTCTGGTTGACCAAGTTCACAGATGACTGCAAGCTGGGAGCCATTATTAACTCCCCAAGTGATGTAGACATCCTACAGAAAGGCCTTACTTAGACCAATGACTGGTGTCAAAACCATGACCTTAAGCTTAATGCCAACAAATGCGTTGTCATCCCCTTTGAGAAAAACTCAGTTCCCACTAATTACCACATTGATGTGAGCCCAATGAACACTGAAGGCATTATAAGCAATCTGGGGACACAGGTTGACAACAACCTCTCCTTTGACCACCACATTGCCACTGTGGTCAAGAAAGTCCTTCTATGTGGCACATCTCATTACCAAGGGTTTTGCATCCAAGAAGAAAGAGTTCATCATCTCTCTCTCTCTCTGCTCTTCCCTCATTAGGCCAGTCATCAAGAATAATGTCTCATTTGGCATGTACCTCACTAGACCCATGCAACAGCTGGAAAGGCCACAAAAGTACCCCATGAAGAGGATCCTACACCTTAAACAAATGTCCTACATGGACAGACTAAAAAAACTCCAGCTATTCTCTGTCTCATATTGTTTACTCTCTACTTGACTTACAAAGCTATGTCTGACCCAGCTTTGTTAGAAATGCTACATCAAAAGAAATCCCAATCCCTCTGCACCACACACTCCAGAGACCTCAACCTCATTACCACAATCAACAGAACATGCTGGAGGGACAGGTTCATAACCCAGAGACTGCCTATGCTCTGGAATAGACTTCCCATGCATGTCAAGCAGAGCACCTCACTGGCCCTCTTCAAGACAAATCTTGATGAGTGGATGGGAAATAGAAAGTTCACCCCGGGGATCACTCCAGTGGCTCTACTTGATAAAGGCACTGGGAACTAACGTCGGGCGGTACGATGCCAGGGCACTTCTATGGGCTAGGCTTGTAAAGGTTCCAGGGCCATTAGCCTAGTACACACCTATGAACCTATGAACTAATGCCCTGGAACAAATAGTATGCAACCCCACAAAGGGCACAAATATTCTCAACCTGGTCATCACTACCATGGCTGACCATTGCACCACCACAAGTATAGGACCTTCACTGCTTAAATGTGACCACAAATCAGTCACGTTTGAAGTAGCTATAACACCTGAACCCCTCTTGGTTG
Source organism: Protopterus annectens (assembly GCF_019279795.1). Taxonomy (NCBI): domain Eukaryota; kingdom Metazoa; phylum Chordata; order Ceratodontiformes; family Protopteridae; genus Protopterus; species Protopterus annectens. The sequence continues at coordinate 1,355,109,610 of NC_056744.1, read as the reverse complement.
AAATCAGGCTAAAAAATGTCAGCAATGCTAATTACAGCCTCCTAAATGATGGCATAAATAACTTCCAAGCTCCTGTTACTACAGATGACATTGACAACTATACTAAGGTATACACATATGTCCTGTAAAAACACTTGTTCAAATGTATTGACACAGCTGTACCTGATAGGATAAAAACAAGATCCTCAAGAAAAAATAAGCCTCCTTGGTGGACATCTAGCTAAGTTATACAAGAGGAAAAAGTTGCTGTCTAAGAATAAAAAAGAGAGGTCCCAGCACTGGAAGAACACCCTCTTATGCTTGAACAAACAATAAGACAACTTGTAAAATCCTACAAGGGCAACTTTTAAAAAAAATTAGCGACCATAACTAAGGATAACCATAAGACATTCTTCAGCTACATCTGTAACCTAAAAGGTAGGACCCAGATATGTGCTGAACTTGCTGTAGATGGTGTCATACACACTGATCCTGTGAAAATAGTTAATCTATTAGCTGACAGGTTTGGTGAAAATTTCACCCTCCTTGTCCCCTCCAAACATTCCACAAAGTATTCCTTCTACATTTCCCCCACCTTACATCTCCAAAGAGCAAATCAGTAATGCTCTTTTCAAGGCCAAAAACACAGCCTCAGTGGGACCACATGGCATCCTAGGTTACTTTTTAAATGGACTAAAACATGAGATAACAACTTCATTAGGTATTGCCTTCAACCACAGCCTGAGTACTGTTTTTTCCCTGCTGAATGGAAAACAGCAACCGTCATCCCCCTTCATAAAGGGGGGTACAGCAACAGACCCTGGGAATTACAGACCCACAAGCTTAACCAGCTTTATCTGTAAGGCCATGGAACAAATCATCGTGGACTTTATAAATAAGGATATAGGTGATCTCAAAACCTTCAATCTGACACAGTTTGTTTTGTCAAAGGCAGGTCATGTCTGTTAAACCTGGTGGACTTGTTCAAAAATGTCACCAGAGCCATAGCTGAAGGCAAATCTATGCATACAGCCTACCTTCAAGACAATCCCACATTCAGGCATCATTGATAAACTCTCCCAGTTGAATATTAGCCCTTATGTTGTTAGATGGGTTGCTAACTGGCTCACCGACAGATCACACTCAGTCATAGTTTTACCAGAAGAAAAAAGATTATGGCTATGAAAGAAACAAGTGGTGTAGTAACAAAGTAGAATGTCAGGATTTTTATGGAGCCTGGGAATAAAGTAATTACCAATAAAAGCAAATATGCCTTATAAAAAGAAAAATAAGAGAAAGTGTTTGCATTGTAGTGAAGAGCAAACTACAGAACATGTTTTTTTCTAAAATGTAAAAGAGTAAAGAAACTATGGGAAAAATTGTGTGAAGAAAATTTTTTTGAAGAATTAAAAAATAGTAACATAAAGACGAATATGATTGAGTATGGACATTTTAAGAATAGAAACCATATAAAATAGAAACGTTATTTTATGTGATAAGGGTAATTTGGAATGAGAGATTAAATGAAATTATGTTTAATGGAAGATGAATATTATCAGTGATTTTAAGAAAAATCTAATAGTTTAAAGAAAAATGCATGAAGATGAAAAATAGAAAGTATAAGGAAGAAAATTAAGTAAATATTTAAGTAAATCTTGTAAATTTGTAAATATGTATAGAACCGTCTTGAAATGTAAAATATAAATATGTACTTAATATGTCATGCAAATAGCATGTAAATAAAGGACCCCTACACTATGTCATGTAAATACCATGTAAATAAAGGACACCTACACTATGTAATGTAAATCACATGTAAATAAAGGACCCCTACACTATGTCATGTAAATAACATAATAAAGGACCCATACACTATGTCATGCAAACAGCATGTAAATAAAGGACCCTACTCTTTTCAATAAGAGCTGTTGGATTCTTTACATTTACCTGAGCTAACAACACAAGCAGATGCGGCCTCGGTTTAATGTCTCATCCGAAGGATAAATCATTGAGGAGAGCAGCACACCCTATATATTGCCAAGCAGTTTCAGCAATCCATCTATCTGGTATGGAAATAGAAGCCACAGGCCTCTGCTTCAAAGGGGATTGTGCCCACTGTTGCTTGAATGGCACTGACTTAATGAATTTAAAAAGAAGTCAATCTCTTAAAAATCCATGAAGAGCTTTAGAAAGTCCATTGCATTCCAATTGATGCCCATGCAGTCCCAGCTGCCACCTACACCTCAGAGTTTCACATTTATTGAGTGTTACAGAACAAGCAATTCCTAATAGGTGCAAACATAAAGGAAATTCAAACATAAATTACCTGAGTGGTATTCCTAAATGCAAAATAATTTACTTAATGTCTACAACAAATTGCAATCACCCGACCCAAGGGATTCTATCAAGAAAATTAGTACAAATCAACATTAGGAAGGACTAATGCAAGCATGAACTGTAAGTAGCAGCAGGCATCCACTTCATAGTATGGGGGCTAAAGTCCTGACTACATCACAGGCAGCATGGATTCAAACAGCAGCTAAATTTATTTCAATTTGTTGACCAAGTAAGTGACCTAGTCTAAAGACTCATTTCAGTCATGACCCAGGATCAGATACATATCTGTAGGAGCTGGTAGGTGAGGATGACAGTAAGCATCTGTTTCCAGCTTGCCAAACCTCGGGGGGAGAGAGGCATATAGCACACTACAGGGTAACACTTAGAGGGAACACCAGGTGTCTATTACATGAAGATTGAGTCTATTGAGCCTGCACTGCCATGTGCAAGTTTACACTTTTAGCTGATGGGAATTCTGCATACCATGTCACACTTACCCTCATAGACAGCTACAGTGGAGCTCAGACAGCTGCCACAGGGAAGTGTGTGTGTGTGTCTGGATCCACCATGGGAGTGGTTAGGCCAAACACAGGACCAGCAAAGGTGTTTTGCTTTCTACCACTTGACTCTCACCACAAGCAGATGACATCGTGGGGGGATTCCTCAGCAGGACCAAACTGGCTGGAGGCTTGTCTGAGAACCCATGGCTCCTGTTACCATGGAAGGAATGACATAATTGGATGCATGGAGGTGGAAGAGCCATCAGCTCATCCTGGAAGAATGCATAAAAAAGCAAGAGAGAGAGAGAGAGAGAGAGACAGGAAGAAGAAGAAGAAGAAGTTAGCAGCAGAAGGTATTGATAATTCCAAATCATTCTTCATCTATTTCACAAAACTAAGAAACAACACCCAACAATGCTCTGAGTTAAACCACAGTGCCAATACCCAATCAGATCCAAATGATATGACATTGTAAACATGGTAGCTGGTTGCTAATTTAATACCACTTACAGTCATAGAAAATCTACAAGTTTTGGAGTCCCAATCCCCTCCAAGGATTATGGGGGATAAAGTCATGACTGCTCTCTCCAATGCCAATGCAGACACACTAATGGAACCTAATAATATTTCTTGATACCTAATAAGAAGTATTAAATACTCCCTATCAAATCAACTACTGAAATCTAATCCTTTCTCATGAATCATGGAAAATGCCTATTAAAATGTTTGTCCACAAAGTTGGCCCTACCTCTGACCCCATTACAGACACATTAGCCTAATTTACAAAGGTATGGAATACATCATGTCAGACTTCTACAAACTTAAATATTGAAAGCCTTACTTCTGAGGACCATAACAGATGTGTCTTAGGTCAAGGTCAGATTATGTCAACTCAGTAGAGATCAACTCTTCAACAGGGGCATAGAAGCTGTAGATGGTGGTCATGTGTTTCACATGCCATGCCTCAATCAGGATAAAAGTTTTGACATGATTCATCATGCTGGTATTGTCAGCAAACTTAAACACACAAGCATAAACCCTTACCTTGTGACATGGACAGTAAATGTGCTGTCAGTCATCCACTCACATAGTTAAACACTTACTTAAAATAACAGGAGCTACCTTAAAAAGTAAATAGGTGACCAGGAGAGTACTTCAAAGCTCTGCTAAGACCCCTGCTATCCAGTATACACATTTCCGATCTTCACACCAACATCCGAGACGTATGATTAACTAACTTTGCCAATGGCTACAAGCTATATGGTGTTATTCACTTAGCTTTCAGTAACACATCACTGCAGTTTATTGCAGGCATGAGAAATAACTGAAAAAATAGTCCTACACTACATGCAAAAATTGCAATATTGCTAAATTTAGGGAAAAAAAGCTGTTCTGTAACCCATAGTATAAACAGCATCCCCCTTATGACTGATTTTGGTACTTTCATTCAGCAAGATTCAATAAAGTCCATGTAGGAGTGTATCTGTGTACATGGTCCCCATGTGCTCTTGGCAACATGCAATGCATATTAATGATGCACAGTACACCAAAGTGAGGTTTTGTGGAGCATCCAGTAGTGTTGGCTGCAAAACCTCATAGAACAACACAGATAATAAATCTGTGTACAGGAGAGCACCGACGGTCCACTCCTATGCCTTTCAACCTCTTAGAGCAAGAAATCTGTACAAAGCCATTAAATAAAGTGGGGCAAAGACCTATTAATAGGGACATGCAAATGTATTGCCCTTATAAACTTAGAAAGTTGACAGAATAAATGGTTATGCATTAGCATGCATCTTATGAAAATTATGAACTCCAAAACAAAAATGTCTGTCATTATTTAGTGACTTCTGTTCCGAATGATTATTACAAAATCACAAATTTTATGAGGAACACTGCAAAAACACCAGCCAAAACCCTGTAAAACTGCCAGAACTAGTTATATGTGTATGGTTTGAATTTTCTCTTATTTTTTTTTTTTTATTTTTGCCATGTTTGCAAGATGCGTTGCAGTGTTTGGCTATGCTTACCTCGTTTGTGCAATGGGACCACCCATTTATCAGTAATGACCCACACATCCAAAAATAGAAATGGGATGTTTTCAATTGCTATTGCTGAGCAATGCTGAGCATCGTGCAAACCCAGTAAGTGCAGCTGTTCTACGCACATACCATCAACTTAACAGAAAATACTAAAATACATGGCCTCATGTAATAAATTCCTGTGGCAACATGTGTTGAGTGTTGGACTGGAATGCAGATGGTCTTGGGCACTATTCCAGGGTATCCATATTTTATTTATACTGTTGTGACATTGTAGCTTATGCAAATAAACTGTTACTGTAACAAAATAATCATGGAATAGCACTGGTTGAAAGTTATTTTCTGATACATTTGAAAAAGGTGCATGCCACTTAGCATCGTGCAAACCAATGCACTTGCTTTACTGTGTTTGCATGATACTAAGCAGCATGCAACTGTTTTGAATGTTATCAAATGCAGACATTGTACACTCTCAGTAAGCACAGTTGGCAGGAAAATGTGATATTTAATGGTGAATTGGTGGGAAGTGCACATTACACATTGAGCTTGAACTTGTGCAGATATGTCAGGTGTTGTGGAGGATATGCAATTCAGAGCACAGTGCTGGGGTGTCCAGGAGTCCAAGGTCTTTATTTGACTCCTGCTTAAGGGTCGTGTGCCCCACCTAATGCAGGAAAACTATACCGGCTTGCAATATAAATCCAAAGCATAGAATAGTTTGGCAAGGGCTCTTACCAGTGTGACCGGTATCCCACTCACTGGGGGACAATGTCATTTCCATTATGATGACCTCTGTCAGAGAAAAAGGGATACTCTTGATCAGTGTATCAGGGAATGTCAGGCAGGGAACACCCCAGAGATGTGTATGTGTAATTTACATTTAGTATTCGTAAATGTTCAAGCTGAACATGGTAAAAACTAATATTCATGATGTTTCCTCTTTTTACCTTTTTCCACAGCTGCAGAAGACAGGGCCTTGAATGTGAGGTCCCATGTGAGGTGATTGGCCAAGATGCGAGAAACATGTGGTAAGTAAGCAGAATTATATAAAGTACTCTTATTGCAGTCTTAACAGTTATAGCTGGATTAGTTGCTATATCATACAGTTGTATGAACTTGGGAATGCATATCTGAGCTGTAAAATCAAGTATGCACGCATTACTTTATAGAACACTTACTGTACTTACTTCTGCTGAATACCCAGACTTAAGAATCACTGTTTTGGTCTGTTCATCGCAAGAGTCATGGCTGACTGGCAAGTAATTTGTATTGAAGTCAATAAATAATGAATGGGAAAATGTATGTTAACACAAATCCTGTGCAACTATCCATTTGTTTAAGAACAATATTGGAAATATTTGAAACATCTGAAATATGTTCCTAGTTATGAGTCATTGTACACCCATTATTTTATAATATGTCAAGATAGCCTGCTCTAAAAGGTGGAGTGGTATGGTCTGTAACACAAAGCAACAGTTGCACATTCTCAGATAACAGTGAAGATGAGTTTATAAAGTGTAAAAGAAAAGAGTGCTTGCATTATATTGTATTCCAAAGGAAAAGTACAATATTACAATATTCACTGCTTGTGGGTTCTAATACCACATTCCCCAAATTTAAAACTCAGTTGATTGCAATACTGTTTTTGCTCGTCATCAATTAAAAATACAGTACTGTTACATAATCATCATTTCAGCATTTGAAGTGCAGACCTCTAGACCTGTGGCTTGAATGGTCTGCGATCAAGTATAATCATTATGCATTTATTACAAGTAATAAATACAATTCTTAGCAGTTGGTATTGGTAACAGTAGACTGTAACAGAATAGAATAAATTAATTGTAGAAAGCTTTGTATATTATCTGTGAAGTTATAAATGTTCCTGTTTTTTCTCTCACCCCACCCCTTTTCTTCCCTTTTTGTTTATGGAGTTCTTATTTTTATTATTATTATTATTATTATTATTATTATTATTATTATTATTATTATTGTTATTACTATTATTATATTATTTAATCAGATATCTGATTATTATATTATTAGGCATTACTTGTTATGTTTTAAGGCAACAAAGAACAAAGACTATGGTGTAGGTAAACCGGTCCTCCAAAAAATAAATCATACAATATCACAGTCAAAGGAGGCAGCGGAACACAGCAGTAAAATTCAAGAATTTAATCCCAGAACAAACAGTAGGACAAACAGTAAGCGCTTTCGTAGCAGCAGCTGCTTCATCAGACAAATAAAGATCCAAACTGTAGTACTTTTAAACTGCAAAGCAGCCAATTAGCATGCAAAAACAATTAGAAATTAACAAGAGCCCTTAAAGCCACACTAAAAAATGTAGCTCAAAGCTCATTGTATAAATACAAAAACATTTCATTCATAAAAAACATATAAAGCATGTAATTCAACAGCCAAAAAATGCAGCTCAGAGCTCATTATATAAACATGAAAACATTTCATACTTAAAAGCATATAGAACATTTCATTCATAAAAATATTATAAAAATACTGAACATAATTAATATCTATCTGGCTAAGAGCCTATTCATTAAAACTGGTTTAATAGAAAATTTATCATTGAGGCCTTTCCCCATATTAGCTTTCATTCTAATAATCCAGTTCAATTCTTTGCTTTCTACCTTAGTTCTATGTGGGCCCCCCCCCCTTATACCCACATTGACTCTTTCAACAACCATAAACTTAAAATTGCGCTGAGCACCTAGTAACATGATGTGCTTAGATAAAGCATTAGTCTCAGCTCTCCTGGAGATATCATATTGATGCTCCCTCATCCTGTCTCGTAGCCTGCGTGTTGTCATCCCAATGTAGAAACAGTAACAAACCATGCAGTAGGCTAAATAAACTAGATTCACTGTGTTACAATTAGCTCTGGCTCTGAAAACCATCTTTTTATGCATATCTGGATGTTCAAATGCAGCACTACTGTCAATCAAATGACAGTAGTCATATGCCCGACAAGGAAATGTACCCATATTAAGCTGTGTATCAGTACTGGAGTTAAACTTTGGATAGCATAGCAATTTCTTAAGTGATCTCTTATTCTTATACATATAGCTTGGGGCTTCTCCTACTATTGATTCCACTCTCTCATTAGATCTAAGTATATCCCAGTGTTTAGCAAAGGTGTCCTTCAATAATCTAATGTTGCTGGCATAAGTAACTGGTACTCTCAGTTTACAGTTGGTCACTTTCTGTTTGCAAAATTGAGTGGGTGAAGAGAAATATAGCTTACCTTCCTGAGTTCTAGATGTATATGCTCAAGCTGTAACCAAGCTGATTTCTTTCTTATTATAACCCGTCTCAAGGAATCGCTGTTCCATATGATCACATCAGATGTTAAGAACATCCAGATTGACAGCAGGTGACTCCACCTTCTCTTGTGAATTGAAACATATGGAACAGCGATTCCTTGAGACGGGTTATAATAAGAAAGAAATCAGCTCGGTTACAGCTCGAGCATATACATCTAGAACTCAGGAAGGTAAGCCATATTTCTCTTCACCCACTCAATTTTGCAAACAGAAAGTGACCAACTGTAAACTGAGAGTACCAGTTACTTATGCCAGCAACATTAGATTGTTGAAGGACATCTATGCTAAACACTGGGATATACTTAGATCTAATGAGAGAGTGGAATCAATAGTAGGAGAAGCCCCGAGCTATATGTATAAGAATAAGAGATCACTTAAGAAATTGCTATGCTATCCAAAGTTTAACTCCAGTACTGATACACAGCTTAATATGGGTACATTTCCTTGTCGGGCATATGACTACTGTCATTTGATTGACAGTAGTGCTGCATTTGAACATCCAGATATGCATAAAAAGATGTTTTTCAGAGCCAGAGCTAATTGTAACACAGTGAATCTAGTTTATTTAGCCTACTGCACGGTTTGTTACTGGTTCTACATTGGGATGACAACACGCAGGCTACGAGACAGGATGAGGGAGCATCAATATGATATCTCCAGGAGAGCTGAGACTAATGCTTTATCTAAGCACATCATGTTACTAGGTGCTCAGCGCAATTTTAAGTTTATGGTTGTTGAAAGAGTCAATGTGGGTATAAGGGGGGGGGGGCCCACATAGAACTAAGGTAGAAAGCAAATAATTGAACTGGATTATTAGAATGAAAGCTAATATGGGGAAAGGCCTCAATGATAAATTTTCTATCAAACCAGTAGGCCCTTAGCTAGACAGATATTAATTATGTTCAGTATTTTTATAATGTTTTTATGAATGAAATGTTTTATATGCTTTTAAGTATGAAATGTTTTCATGTTTATATAATGAGTTCTGAGCTGCATTTTTTGGCTGTTGAATGAAATGCTTTATATGTTTTTATGAATTAAATGTTTTTGTATTTATACAATGAGCTTTGAGCTGCATTTTTTGGTGTGGCTTTAAGGGCTCTTGTTAATTCCTAATTGTTTTTGCATGCTAATTGGCTGCTTTACTGTTTAAAAGTACTACAGTTTGGATCTTTATTTGTCTGATGAAGCAGCTGCTGCTGCGAAAGCGCTTACTGTTTGTTCTGGGATTAAATTCTTGATTTTTACTGCTGTGTTCGACTGCCTCCTATGACTGTGATATTGTACTTGTTATGTTTTGTTTATTATGTATAATTTTATATTGCATTGCTGTTAAATAATTTTTAATTTTTATCATTTATCATTGTGTTTGTTGTTGTGTCTTTCTGCTTTTTCCCGGTTAGGGGTCGCCACAGCGGAACTCCGGTCCGCTAATGATTGGCAGTAGATTTTTACATGCCGAGTTGCCGGCCCTGACGCACAACCTTCAACGAAGGTACGCCCATTCACGTATGATTTATTATCATTGTGTTTGTAATTATATTATTTAAAACCTTTTATACTGATTTATTGTTGTTTATTTTTTTATAGTTTTCATTTAATTTGCTTTATGATTTATTTCATTTTTGGTTTGAATTTTATTTATATTACTACAGCATAGTCAGATAGACCAGTTCCCTATGATCCCCTACACTCATGCCACGTGCACCCCCCCCAGCTGCCCCTGCCCTATCTGGATGCTCAGATAGTTCTGTCCCAGAGGCCAGGCCTGTGGTCCCCTCTGAGAGTAGAGGTAGGGAGGGTGCATACATCAACCAAGTAGAGTTGCCAGATGTGGTGCATAGGATCATGCACCAGACCATGGGCACACATCTATGCTGGATGGAGAACTTGCTTTCAATCCTGATACAGCAGACCGGCCATAGGTGTAGATGTCAGCCACTGCAGCCAGTGGTGCAGTGATGGAACAATGCTGTCAGTTTAATGGGTGAGGACTTGAGTCATAACGTTATTGTGCTAGCATCCATGGGACCTTGATTCCTCCATCTCCACTCCATCCAAGATGTTTACTCCCCTCTTGTGTCCTTCCCCAATCCTGTCTCTTGTCTTGTATGTCCTATCTGTCTCCAAATGCTTCCTCACCTTCCCAACTTGCTTGACATGGGGGGTTGAGCATCTTGATTGGGGTGAGGGTGGGGGATCATGAACCTATGGAGATCATGTTTGGTGAGAGTGAGAATCGAGTCCTCACCCACTGGACTGTCATCACTGTCACCTCAATGCACTTATGGCTGCAGTGTCTGATGTCTGTGTGTCTTTGTGTTATTCAGGATGAATATGGAAAGCAGTGTCTCCACTTGGCATAGGTATGCACCATTTGTGTGGTGAATAACCAATGCACCAGACCTAATAGTTCAGCTAGGGTCACAATATCACTCCCTCTGCCTCTGCTCCCAGAGGGAACCACAGGCCTATCCTCTGGGGCAGAACTACCAGGTAGAGCAGAGGGTAGTAGGGTGGGTGCTGCCAGGCTGCAGCCCAGAAGTGCTGACCCTTGGTGCTGTAGCCAGTGGAGGGAGTATAGGCGGACCACAGGGAACTGGCCTACCCTGCCATGCTGTAGTAATAACATAAATACAGTTACAATTCCATAATAAAATTAGTTACTTACTTATTTATTTATTTGTATTTGTTTACCGGGATGACCCACTAGGCCAAAAAGTACCCATTTTCAGTGGAGGCCAGGGAGGAAAGCTCCACTTACAAAAGAAATTTAAATACAATCACATTTTCTACATACATAGAGAGATAGCAACTTAAAAAAACAGACATACATATAAAACATAACACAAAATAATGGACAAAATGACATTAAATAAAATGTAAAAATATAATAAATTAATATAAAAATAATAAAAAATATAATTACAAACACAATGATAAATAATAAGAAATGAAAATATATTTAACATAAAAATTATAGAAAATTATACATAAACAAAACACAGGTAATAAAAATAATTATGATAATGAAAAATATGATTATATACATAATATAATAATAACAGTGCAAATAATAAGAAAAAATAAGAAACACATACAAAAAACAAGCAAAGAGAAGGGTGGGGTGGGAGAAAAAAGAAATGACATTAATAACCACACAGATAATATAAAAAACGTTCTACAAATAATTTACTATATTCTGTTGCATTTTACTTTTAAGAATACCAGATGGTAATAAATACCTTTATTACTCTGAATACTACCTTGTTGCTAAAACATCCAGCAATCATTCATGGGTGCATATATTGCATATATGCATGTTCCATGTACACTGATTACATATGATAGCTGGCCATACGAGCCACAGCTATAGAAGTCTGCACATTTAATGCTATCATTACGATTTCATAACACTACTGTACTGTTATTGATGACAACCTAAAACAGTATTGCAAAGAGTTGATTTTAAATATGGGTAGTGTAGCATTCAAGCCCAAAAGCAGTGAGTAATGTAATACTGTACTTTTCCTTTGGAATACAGTATAATGCAAGCATTCTTTTCTTTTACACTTTATAGATATAGGTTCAATGTTATAATGATAATCTGCAGCATGCCCTTGTTGTCCCCGGTTTACAGGACATACTTTACATTGCAATACTGATGTCAACTTTAACAAGTACTGTATAATTTGGAAATGTGTTTTTTCTAAACGACAACCCATGTGTACTTTGTAATACTGGACTGTTGTTTTACCTAACATACTAATGTATGCATACTTTTGCTTTACAAAAGACAAATGCATACTCAATGTGGTACAAGTGTTTACAACAATAAGCTGTATTTACTCATAATGCTAAAATAACAGTACTGTTTGGAAGCATACATGCCACTTGCATCTTGAATCCTTCTCAAACTTTCCTGGTAGGTTCAGATATTCAGTGATCGATTCGGATTAGCTGTAGGAAAACAGAACACAAGATAATACCATTAAGAACACCAATCATGAACAAATGCAGCTGCTACATCCTACAAGCAGTGCCTGTAAGTGATACTTAACCATTTGTGGAGTGCTATCAGTCCTGCATTCCTTGAACCATTGGTCAAGGGTAACCCTCTTCCTCCTCCTGAGGTCTCAGTAGTGATACCTACATTGTTCACCAGTGCAGAGGATACTGGTAACACTGGACAAATCCCAGGCCAAACTATTCCATGCATCTGATTTGTGATTGGAGCCATGATAGTGCTCCTGCAACAGCTGGGGATCATAATCATTCACTAGGAATCCAACAAACACTTTGGTCTCCTGCACACCCCACCTTTGAGACTGAAATCTCAGAGCATCCCCCTGAACACCAGCCATGACTAATGCAGATGAAGACCAGTGTATAATGACTTTTCCCACCAATTCCAGTTATGACAGATAGTGAGACGGTACACTATTGGATTTTGCAACATTTGAAAATGGTGTGCACTGCTTAGCATCATGCAAACACATTGCTAGTATTTGCACAATGGAAAATAATAAAATGATGTTCACTAATACAGATATTATCATATCAGTACATAACTGACAATATTAGTGTGTCATCCATCAGGAAAATACTTAGCATATAAGAAAGACTAGGTCAACTGCTATAATTGCGGGTGACTATAATGTGAAGTGGGCACCGCTGAAAAAAGACAGATGTCTGCTGTATTAGAACTCTGGCCCTTATCCATGATAGTCCTACACTCACAACTGTTTCCAGTAGAAGGATTGAAGGATTAAAGAATACATGTGTATGTTTAATTAAATTGTTATGTAATTCAAGGACACATTAGTAAAATACATGTTGCAATCCTTGTATCAGAAACCAGCACCATGTGAACTTCGGGCAAACACTTAACATCTGCAGCCACAGGAGAGGTTACATAAAAATGTACTACATTAATATTTATCCTGAGGTTCTCACTGTTACACGCTGTGCAACGGTGCTTAGCAGGCTTGCACTCTACACACTGACATTAAGAGAATGCATCCCAAGTCTATTTCTAGATGTCTGGGTGCCATCTGCTACCTGGGTGGTCCACTTCTACAGTTTGTGCACAGCTGCTGTGCATGTAAACCAGCTGTGCATAGCTGATGCTGTTTGTGCTACATGCACCAATGAGCAAACAGTGGCTCCAAATACTGAGATACAAACAAGTGATAATAGGCAGAATATACATTCAGTGCATCACATACACTACTAGACTATGTAATTACAAAGGAAATATCCCCACATAGTTCTACAATCCAGTTCACCATCCAATGCACATGCCAAACACAGGATGGGTGCCTTAACCCTGTGATTCAAACATACACCTTAGTAGCAAGCAGCAACAGGCACCCAGCACCACACCTCTCAACCTCATAGAGCAAGAAATCTGAACAAAGGCACAAATAATGGGGGGGGGGGCGGGGGGGGGCAAAGGCTAAAAATATGGACACTCTCTAAATATTGCTCTTACATACTTAGGAAGTGGATAGAATAACAAGTTATGCATTAGCATGACTTTTCTGAAGGACATGAAGTCTTAAACTCAAATGTGTGGCATTATTTCCTGACTTCAATCCTCAGTAATATGCCAGTGATTTGTCAGAAAACCACATTTTTATGAGAAACAGACCAAATATACAAGCCCAACATCTAGACATTCTGCTAAAATCTGTACAGTTGAGAGGGATGCCCAGCATACAATCAAATTGAAAATAATGTACAGTTGTAATAAAATATTACGTTACCTGTACATTTAATGAAATGTTTCACTTTTAAAATACTGCACTTACTGATTACACACCCTGTTATGATGTTTGCTTCCAAATATACAGCACTGTTTTACATGTCTGTGTTTCTTGGTCATTCATCAGTTATCTGTCTAGTAGTCTGGGACATACAGTGTGTACACCATTCAATACCATTGCATTTACAATGTCAAAGGGTATTAACTGGGTTATGATATGCGGCTGCCAAATAAGGAAAACAGGTTGGATGTCACAAACAAGCATTGACTGTTCTTTTGGGGGTGGAGAAGCAAAATTGTGTGTCTGCTATGGCACTAACAAGACTGTTGGTCTGGTTGCTCTACATGTATGGCATCCTGCCTGTTGTATGATTTAGTTAAGGCTGAGAACTGATATCTCCATTGCATCCCTAGTACAGATGTATAATGAAGTTGGAGGATGGTTTAGCCTCCTAGGTGTTGAGTCAATGTGCTATGGCTTGTCTCATAGCCACTGCAAGGACTTACTGAGCATGGTTATTTCTGCCTACAACCACACCTGCTGCTGGTTCCTCCTCTGAGGCATCATTGACCTGTGGTTGTGGTGACCTTGGCATTGTTGATAGAATGTGTTGCCCATCCCCTTGATGATCTTGCTGCAGTTGCTTCCACTATATTCACTTGGGTAGCATAGCACATACTATGATCATTGAGGGACATGCCAGTGGGTTGTAATGGTGCCAGAGGCATGTAGGTACTGGCACTGTGAGCGCATTAGCTGAAAAACATGCTCTGTGGCATTATTGGTTGGACTGTGTCTCATTAAGGATGTTCCTCTGTGTGTGTGTGTGTGTGTGTGTGTGTGTGTGTGTGTGTGTGTGTGTGTGTGTGTGTGTGTGTGTGTTTGTGTGTGTTCACATCTCTGATGGGTTTCCTCAGTCATTATTCCAGTGCATAACATGCATTCACACCTAAGTGAGCCTTGGAGATATCTCCCATAGCACATATCTGGAGCAGTTGAGGAATGTGGCACATATGGAAGTCATGCTAACTGCAAGGGTTGCCAGCACACATGTTACAAATGATTCCCATGACATTACACATGACCTGGCAGTTGTTCGAGTGTTAGACCTTACGGTTAATGTAGACCCTACCCTATTCCTCAGGTGTTGTTCTCATGTGTAAATGACTGTGATGTATGGCACACATTACTGGAAAGTAATGCTTTATATGTTACAGTTGTAGCATACTTGTGATCCTCTCCTCAGACCTTATGTTAAAATATATGTGCTCTCTGCTATGTTGTAGCATAGCATGCAGGAATGTTCAGATGATCCTGGATGCTGATGCCTATGACACACCAAGCACGTACCCTGGTAGTCTGTTAAGGGTACCTGTGGCTAACATACTAACTTCAAAATATACCTTATTTCCAATGGGATGGGTTCCCTGCATTTGGTTCTGTATCTGACTCAAGGCTGCCAGAGGTCCCACACTTCCTCTACTGTGTTGATGACCTGCAAAGACTTCACCCTCTCTGTCTATGGCTATTGGCAGTAGCTGCAGCATTGGCTTCAGCCTGTAGCACACACAAATGTATGTAAAATGTAGTTGCTACTAACAATCTGTCAGTGCTTATGTTGTATCTGTACTCCACTGTTTTCTCACTACACATATAAGAAAGGGCATGGTATCTACATTGATGCATTATGTCTTGTTGAGTAGCTCCATGGGATGTAGTTCAGCAGTGTATGCTGCAATTAGCATCTCTGAAGCACAGACTAGGTCTGATGTAATCAATTACTAATGTACACTGTTATAAAAATGCAAATGTGTAGCTAGGAAAACCAATGTGGATAAGAGTTATTTCATAAGTCAAAGAGTTACACATTTCTTTTGGGGCAGTATATTTCCACAGAGCAATATTGAACTCCATCAGATATGTATCCATTTTATTACCTAAATAATGCATATGCTGGAATGTACTTAGGAATAATGTGAAGTAAGTCAGTAAGCATTTGTTAGAACTGTACTCATGACATGGCCTTGTCTTCCAGCCGTTTGAGTGGTGCAGAGAATATGGACTAGGCAGGTCTAATGTTGTGTGATAACTATGCACACGTATTTCACGGATAGGTCCTATGACAGCACTTTCAATAGTACACTGTTGTTTGGTTAGCATATTTGGCCTTTAGCCTGTTATTTTTTTTTCAAGGGGGGGATGAGTTCCTGCTATGGTACAAACTAGAATGGACTGCTGTGTTGGGTGTGTGAATATAAGTGAATGTCTGTTATGGCACAAACAAAGATATGTTCATCATGTTACTCTCCTTGTTTTGTAGCCCTCGTGTTTCTGTTGACCACTGTTTAATCTTTAAATTGTAATCAGCTGGGTAATATTGAGAGTCTTCCTGTACTGCTTTATCTGTACACAGTTTATTTGTACTTAAGTGATTCTTATATGTGCTATTATTTTGTCGTTCAGTAAACAATATCCACTCACCATAGGCCCCCATTTTCTGAGGCAGAGAATGACCTCATAATTGAAGCATTATGCCAACATCATGCAGTCCTGCTGTCCAGAGGGTGGGCCAATATGTCAGAACGTGCAGCCCTGTGGGATGAATTGATCCAAAGTGTCAATGCAATTGGATGACATAATCGCAACTATAAACAAGTGCAGTACAGAGCCATGGACATGATTCATGCTGCAAGGAGGCATGTTGCTGAAGTGGCACATGATCATCAGGTCACCAGTGGTGGGCCTGCAGCAGAACAATTTCCCACCATTACCGAGGAATTCCTGACAAACATTGCAATATGGGACAGCCCCTAGCAGTCACTTAGCCAGTACATTCTGGATGTGGGTGCCACTCCTGCATCTCAGGAGGAACTTCCAGGTAGGCATTGTTAGATCATCAGCAGAATACTGTTGCATTTATTCTGTAATAGTGTATATGTTTTATAGGTGTGTCAGGTTGTTTTTTTGGTGGGGGTATTTAAGATAGCTACAGTTTTAAACATTGCACCTACTGAAGAAACAGATTATTAAAAGTATTACCCCCTGTTATACTGTTAAATGTGATGCTGTTGCCATTACCTCTCCCTTTACTTTTTTCAGGACAGTCAGGAATCCACAGATTTAGGGCACCTGCAGTTGGTAAGCATAATACATTTATGTCAATAATGTAGATATATTCCAACATTTCTGTTAAAGTGTCATCTCAAGCCTGCTGTATGGATTGCTGTACTATTTGCACACTTGTCAACTGTACAGATATTTGCAGAATGTCCAGATGTGTGACTCATACCTCTGGCCCATATTTAAAATCATAGGGATTGAGTTGCAAACTATTGACAGGTCACTAAAGTTTGTAGACATAA
This sequence comes from Protopterus annectens, assembly GCF_019279795.1. Classification (NCBI taxonomy): domain Eukaryota; kingdom Metazoa; phylum Chordata; order Ceratodontiformes; family Protopteridae; genus Protopterus; species Protopterus annectens. The sequence goes on along the minus strand of NC_056744.1, from coordinate 1,355,092,284 downwards.
AATAATGGCAGAGATTTCAAATTCAGACTGCATAACCATCATAAATGTCATGGTGAAGCAATGCCTGTTATTCTATCACCTTTCTAGGTTTGTAAGGGTAATATATCACAATGGTACCTTGGGCCATTGTCTACCCATTATTCATGACTTCGTCCTAATTTCTTGCACTAAGAGAGTGAGAGGTATAAATTTCTGTAATAGTGACATCAGTGTGTAAAGTATTTAACATATATGTTGCAGCATACTAGTGCATTTATTAATGTATTCCTGTTTTCCTTCCTTTTATCACAGGTGAACATGGAAGTAGTTCGGTGTCCCCTATGCCACCTGATGTCAGTGTCTCATCAGACTCTGATGATGATGGTGACCAAAGTGAGGCACAGCCAGGGGTTAGAGAGGGTGATTCTGACACAGGCGTTAACATCCAGTGACCTCCCCCCATTATTACTAGAGACAACAAGTATATTTACACATACCCAGTTCACTGAGGCCATAGATATTGGACAGTTGAAGGGTGAGGACATTGACCAGGGATGTGTGGCTACTGTGCCTTCAGTGACTGTTGACACTAACCATAGCCAAACGGTTGGCAAGGTGCTACACAGGTAGATTAATAGGAGTGCTCAGAGGAGGCCTGCTGTCTCTCTCCAATCTGTTGCAGGTGTCTCATCATGGGCCATCATGGAGGCACAAGTATGTTCAGAAAGGAACTCCAGGAGAATGCTCAGGGTTATAGATACAGCACAGTCTAACATCCGTGACTGCCTCCACTGTGTTGTTGATTCCCTGGATCAGTTGAATAAAACATTGGAACAAGATGTGTCTGTGAGGGACCGTAGACAATTTGTCATGAAATGTACATTATCTGTGATGGAATATCTGCTGGGAGGGGACTGTTGACCTTGTGGGCATAGGTCAGGAACTACATCTGCTGATAGCCAAGGTGGCTGTGCTCAGTTACACTCCCATACTGGCAGTACATCCACTGCTCAAGCAAGGAGTGTGCTATCCACATCCAGACATAGCAGGCCATTGGGTTGTGGTCCTGTGTGTTTTCATGAAGGAAGCACATCCAGACATTGGCCACCTTCAGGTAGTAACACAGCATCTGACCTTGGGCATGGAGGTATCAGTGCAACTCATGGCAGAGCCTGTTCTCATGTTCAGGGGTGGAGAGAATGAACTGTCAGCTCTACCATGTATGGCTCACAACAGTCCAACATGCAGACACGTAGTGCTAGCACTGAGTTTGGACGTGTTCATATAGACACTCACACACCAATGTCACATTGAGAGCACCTACAAACACACACACAACATTTACTTGGTCCATCTTGCCTGCTTCCCTTGCTTTCACACACACACACACACACACACACACACGCACACACACATGCACACAAACACACACACGCACACACACATACACACACACACACACACACACACACACACACACACACACACACACACACACACACACACACACACACACACACACACACACACACACACACACACACACACACACACACACACACACACACACACACCAAACGTTTTTGTCAGCTTAAGCCTCCTGGACCCTCACACAACACCCTGTGCAAGTGATGATAACTGTGCCACATCCCTGTTGTCTATCTTTTAGATTCAGGAATATTAAAGCTATGTGTCTGATGCACAGGTTGACTATCTAGATTAATATGACTTTATTACTTCCATTTGTGCTGTTGAACTGATAACTGTACCTGTCATTTAGATTGTATATAGCCATTTAGACAGTTACTAGCATAATAATTTATTTACTTTATATAAGGATGCTTTTGTAAGGGCTGTGAAGTCAGACAATTAAGTATGTCTCATTAATATATCTAACTTTTTCTTTAAGGATTGTTTAGTAAAAATGTACAGGTGCACATCCAAAGTCAATCCATTAGATTCAGAGTTCAGGATTGTATGTCCGCACTAAAGACAAATCTCATCAGAATGGTAATACAGCCTAATGTTCCTTTTTGCATGTACATCACCATAGGTTCCAAGGTTCACAGGATATGACTATTGTATTGACCTGATGGTGTTTAGAGGCATAGCTGTTACATCACAATATAATATTCAAAGACAGATATAATGTATGGCCAAGTTTTGTCTAGCAAGGACCACCCATGCCTGGGAGAGAAACAGCAGTGATCCATGGCAGATAACATTTTCACATCAATTCATCCAGCCTGTCCCTCAACAAGGTAATGGAGGTGCTTTGCTTGACATGAGTTTGAAACCTACTGCAGACAACCTTTGAGAGATGTATCTGAGGTCCCTGTAACAGGTAACTCTAGTTCCACATTACTTATTGATTTGCAGCATTTTCATCCCATTTTGACCACAGATAGTCCTGCAAGGCATGCATAATCTGCCTCAAACTATCTATATGATACTGCACACAGTGACAGCTACATCAATCTGTGCACAGAAGACGTGTTGGAGACCCTCTGATGTGCTATTACTCAGACATGTCTGAGGTCTATCAAGTAGATGTGGTACAATGGGAACACTTTATAATCCTGAAATTCTGAAATATTGAATTTCAGAATCCCGAGATTATAAAGCCGAAAGCTCAAAACTTTGAAACCCAGAAATGCGAATTTCAAAATCCCAATGTCCGGAAATGTTGAATTAGCGCTTCTGGTGTTACATTGTGTGAATGAATAGCTGGAGATTCAGGTAAGTATTTATGTTTAAGGGTTTTGGTTAGGGGCTTTAGTGTGTGTCAGTGTGTTTTGTTACTGTGCAGTGTGTGTGCGAGGGGAATGTAGCTTGTATGGTAGTGTTTTCATGTGTTTGTCTGTGTAGTGCAACCTTGTTGTTAGTATTTTTAAGTAGGGGAGGTGTGGGAGGTGTAGCCCCCACATGGTGGATGCTGGGGAGTTTGCTCCCTTGCTTGTATGTAGTGTAGGTTTGTGTGTTTGTGTGTGTGAGGAAGGTGTTTGTATGTGTGTGGTGTATGGTTAGTGTAGGAGTTGCGATTTTGAAATTCGCGCTTCTGGGGTTTCGGAATTTTAAGGTTTCGGCTTTATGATCTAGAGATTCTGAAATTCGATATTTCAGGATTTCAGAATTATAAAGTGAACCCGGTACAGTACAATACATATCAAAGGGAGAATTATATTCATTACTACAGCCGATGAGGGATGAGTATAGGGGATTTATTTTTATTTTATTTATTTTATTTTACATTTGTTGACCGGGCTAGTCTAGCTGGATATATGTCCATTTTCAGTAGAGGCCCAGGGAGAAAAGCTCCACACACAACATACACAAGACAGTTTGACAAATTGTTAATAAAGACTTACACATACAAATATACATTTAAATCAACTATGTAGTAAAATCAGCATACATTTAAGGAACTCAAAAATTTAAATTCATACACAATGTACTGTAGATTTCAAGGCAAGTTTACCTAAAACAAATGGTTATGCAGTAAGGCAACAGCCAAGAAGATGACAGTAAAAGCTAGAAGGGAAGTGGAAGGAGTATGAAGGAAAGAGACGATAGGGCACAAGGCCAGAATCATAAGGAAGAGAGGAGAAGAAAAAGACAGTCAAGACGAGGTGGGAGAGATAGTAGATGTAGGTCAGAGCATAAGAGGACAGGGGGAAGGGAAGCAGGGTAGATGTTTGGTTTCAGGCAGAAGGAAGGGTAAAAGGTAAGGAGAGAGTAAGGAGAGGGAAGTTAGCCTGGAGTACTACAAGAACAGAGCCAGTGGTTTTGGTAATGTAGTTTGATTTGTTGTTTGAAGAGAGGTAGGGATGAGATTAGTGTTAACTCTGTAGGCAGCAAATTCCATACTCTGCCTACAGTATTGGTGAAAAGAGAGTCACCAGCTATGTTGTGGGCCTTTATGGGTTTGGTCATAAGTTTACAGGAGGAACGAAGAGAGGTGAGATTGTTATAATGGAGTAGTAGTTGTGAAAGTATAGGGTGTTACTAGGTTGGTACAGTAGTTTGTGGGCAATTGTAAGTTGTGAAATATTAAGATAGTTTTGTAGTTCCAGCCAGCCTAACTGTTTCAAATTGAGGCAGTGATGTGTTCTAAAAGGGTTACTAGTGGCTTAAGCGGCAATGTTATTATAGCAAGTTGCTAGTTTGTTTAGGTTAGTTTTTTTAAGGTTGGTGAAGATAGGAGAGGCATAGAAGAGAGTTGATATAAGATGGGTGTGAGCAATAGTAGCTCTAGTTGATTGGGTAAGAAAAGGTTTTATACGGTATAGTGATCCAATTTTTTTGTTAACAGTTTTGATAGAGTTGTTGATGTGTTGGTCAAAAGAGATTGTTATCAATGGTAATACCAAGTAGTTTTGTTGTAGAGTCAGGAGAGATGATAGTTTTGTTGTTTGAGTAGATAGAGAAGTTAAGTGGAGAGGTACGAGTGGTGGGGGTGAAGAGGAGAAGTTTGGTTTTTTTGGCATTGAGAAGTAGATACCGTCTAGTAAACCATGTTTCTACAGTGTTGAATGTATTTTGAGTTAGAGTGGTTAGATCAGAGGAGGTGGATGCTGAACAAATGATAGTAGAGTCGTCTGCATATTGAATGCAGGTAGCTTGAGGAATTACAGAGTGGAGATCATTAATATAGAGGGAGAACAGGAGAGGGCCAAGGATAGAGCCTTGAGGGACACCAATTGCAATGGGAAGTAAGGAGGAGATATGGTTTTCCCAAAGAACGGCTTGTTGTCTGTTACTGAGGTATGATGTAAACCAGTTAATGGCAAGGCTGTCAAATGAGAGGGAGTTGAGAATGCTAATTAGAGAAGAGTGGTTGACCATGTCAAAAGCTTTAGAGAGGTCAATGAATAGGGCAGAAGAGAGTAGGTTGTTGCGATTGCTGTTAATGGTATCTGCAAAGGAAAGGAGGGCAGTGGTAGTACTATGGTGGGGTCTAAAGCCATGCTGACAGTGAGCTAAAATGTTGTGAGTAGAGAGGTACTGTACCAGTTGCTGATGTATACATTTCTCCATAATTTTTGCTAATGGAGAGAGAAGAGCAATGGGTCTAAAGTTTGAATAATCAATAGAGTTACCACCTTTATGTAGTGGGATAATATGAGAAATTTTCCAGATATGAGGGATGGTTCCTCCTTGGATGGTTCTATTTATGAGTAAAGAAATTGGGTAAGCAATTTCTTTGGCTGCTTTCTGTAAGAATAGGGGAGGGAGCTTGTCAGCAGAGGGAGTACATGGTTTGAGTTTGAGAAGTAGTTTGAAGATGGTAGAAGTAGAGATGGGTTGTAAAGAGAAGCTACAGTTAGAGTTTAAGTGATTGTTAGGAGGATAAAAGTTATTAGTGTTTAATCGTCTAGCGAGAGATTGAATAGTATCAGAGAAGAATGAGTTAAAAGTATTTGCAGTTTGAAGAGGGGTGTCAGGGTTGGCATTTAGTGGGGAGGGAGTTTTGGCAGTACCAGGAGTAAGGAGTCTATTAATAGAAGACCAGAATTGTTTTGGTTTATTTAGGTTAGTTTCTTGTAGGTTGCAGTAGAACTTTCTTTTATCTGTGAGGATGGCTTTTTTGGTAAGATTTCTAAGTTGGCGAAAGTGATGAAAATCAGAGCTGATTCTATGGGACCTCCATTTGTTCCAGAGCTTGTTTTGGAGAGTATTAGTTTTCTAGTTTCATTTGAGAGCCAAGGGGCTGTATTAGATTTCATTCTAATAGTGCTCGGGGCATGATTGTCTAGAATAGAAAGGAAAGTAGAATTAAAGAATAATACTGCTTCATTAAGTGGAAGAGCTTTTAAAGGGTTCCAGTTGCAAGTTCTGAGTTCGTTCTGAAAAGGTCGGTTTTGAAGTGTTTAGTGGAACGATTTTTCTTATATTAAGGGGGGGAAGATAATCAGACTTTTCTCTTGCAATGTATGTTAAACAGTGATCACTGAGGTCATCAGGCAGGGTCCCAACATTATAAGTGATATTAAGTTTGTTTATAAGAATCCAGTCTAATATAGTCTGTTTTCTGTTTAACTTATTTACTCTTGTTGTGGATGTGATGGTTTGGGTGAAACCATTTAGGTTAATGTGGGAGATGGGATTATCATTATTAATAGCATTCCAGTCAATATTTAAGTCACCAAGAATGATGGTTTCTTGGGGGTAGTAGTTGGAAACCCAATTAAGAAAGTCTTCTACAACTGGTATGTTGTTTCCTGGAGGTATGTAAATACAGATGATGTAAAGGGCTTTTTTGGCATTAAGTTGAAGTTTTGATATGATGGCTTCCACTTTACTATCTTGGGTTGGATAGGCTGGTAGGGTAGAGATATTAAGATTGTTCTTAAACAGTATTGCTACACCACCACCCTTTCGTTTGTTACGGTCAAGCCTGTGTATATTATAGCCTTGTGGTATAATTTCAGTATCTTTAGTGGCTGGCTTTAGCCAGGTTTCAGAGAGACAGAGAATGTCAAAGCTGTGTATATCTAGGAGGGTGTGAAGGTAGGGTACTTTATTATTTACACTGCATGTTAAGGTGTCCTATGAGGAGTGTAGTATTGGGGCCATGTTTGGGTGTTTGTGTAGAAGGATGTATGGGGCCAGGGTTAGGATGGATGTCACCGTCTTGTAAGGTAGGATTGATAGGTTTAGATGAGATTTTGATAATAAGAAGGGTTAGAGGTCTCACTTTTTGTTAGAGTGTAGAGTGTAGGAGAGATGGGAGTACCTGTGGTATTTGGGTAGGAGGTATCTTGGGGTAGTATTGGTATTGGAGAAAGAATTCAGAGAAGTATAGAAGGAAGAAGTGTGTGGCTGTGTGTTTGATTGTTGCAGAAGAATTGGATACTGAAAAGGTAAGGAGGTAGGTTGAGTAAAGAGTAGTTAAGAGTAGAATCAAGAGTAAAAATAGTGTGGATATATTAATAGTCATGTTAGAGAGTAAGTAAGTGAGAGTAGGTTGTAGAGAAAAAGTTGCAGATTAGGGAAGTCTAGAGGAAGTGTGGGTGTGTGATGTAAAGAAGGGATATAAAGAAGTGAGACAGGAGGTATGGTAGTGGTATGGAATGTGAGGTAGGGAGAGGGGTGAAATGAGTGTGGAAATATAGAAAGAGAGGTAATAGTGGTAGAAGAGAGTAGGTGAGAGTAGTGTAAGGAGGGCTAGTATGTAAACTAGAAAATGAGGGAGGAGGATATGGAGAGTGTGGAGGGGAGGGGATTAGTGTGGTGGTATTGACAAAAGGATTGGTTGGTAAGTATAGGGGAGGGACTAGAGAAGTATAAGGGTAGGACCCCGGGGGGTGGGTGGGAATTGGGGGTAGGGAGGGGAGCGGAGTGAGCCCACAAGGCGAACGGAGCGGGATACACAAAGAAGAAGGAAAAAGTATCAGAGAAAGCTAGGTAAGTCAGGGTAAGAGAAGGTAACCTGGGAGGAGAGGAAAAGGAGAGTACCTCAAAGGGCTACTGATGTAAGATATGGAATGCCTACCTCCCCACAGTAGACCCAGGTTGCAGTTGACATCTGTTCCAAGATCTATTGATACAGAAGTGGGGAATAGCAAATCTCATGGTTATTTTATAATAAGCAGGAACAGTTATTATTACCATAGGGTATTATGGTGATGCATTTCTGTGCAGTTCATATAACACCCATAGCTTTGCCAGCAGTCATTAGTGCCACAGACCCCCTGTTCTGTTCAGGACTTCTGAGATGTATATGTCAAACATGAGGGGCCACAGCACTGACAGTACTGTTACCACACAGGTGACCTACCTGCTACTTGAGGTGAAGTCTCACACTGTGATTGAATGTTATTGGTCTGTGATCCCATTTGCAAGCCAATTGATAACATAGGATTTGATATTCACCTTGGATAGTTTCTTCCTAAGACCAAAATGCTGGATTGTGTTGAAGGCCTTGGCTAAGTTATGATAGGATGTGTGCACATCTTCGACTTTGTGTATGTCTCTGGTCACAGCGTTAAATCCAGCCAGGTTTTGCAGCCACAAGATACCCTTGAGGACACCTAACTGGAACACATCTAGAGTTTGGAGGTCACCTATTTCCTTGTGTCTGAGATGCATCAAATTGTATCCATTGCCTTATGGCACAGGTTGCAAGTTATGGTTCTATAATTACACTTGTATTTTGTGAATCATCCCTTGTGTGGTTGGAAAATGGTCACTGTATTCCATTCATTGTGGACAGCAGCAGTATTCAGACTGTGGTTGAATATGCTGCCTAGTGGAGTAGCTCACTTTTGAAGCACATGAAGAGCACAGACCAGAATGTCACCTGGTCCCATGCAGACAGTGTTCCTAATCTTGGAGAGGGCAGTCATAACTTTCTTGTTGCAGTTACCACAGGTTGGAGGTGATGTTGTACACATGGTTTGTATTAGGTTTGGTGGTGGCAGGGAGGACACTTTTCAGCCAAACGTGTCTGCTAACAGTTTGGAATTTACACTGGGTCAGTGTGTGTGCTACCATACACAACTGGTTCCAAATATGTCTGATACATATATATATATATATATATATATATATATATATATATATATATATATATATATATCAGTTTGCCGAGAGTGACCTTTCAGTCCTGGTTTTTCAGTGTTGTATTTGAAAACAGCAGCTTCTTTCACTTACTGTATAATGTAGTAATGACAGACATCCAGCAGTATGGTTTGCATTTTCTGCAGAATCTTTGTTTGAGCCTATCAGACATGGCTGTGTATATACATTTGTGTAGATGTATAGACAGGTCATCAGGGAGTAAGTTACTGTAGCTGTCAATGTCCTTTGTGGAAACTGTATCTTGGAAGTAGATTAGACCATCCTTTATGAGGGTGTAGTTACCTTGGAAAATGTTTTTGAACCCGACTCCTCCTTTGGTGTGTTCAGTAGCTGTATCTACTTCAAAGCATATTGATGCATGGTTGGATTAACAATGCAGACAGTACACATGTGCCATTACATTGTTCAGTTATATCGTTGAGATACAGGTCTGGAATATGAGATAACCTTGTGGGGTGGTGCACTATTTCTTCCATGGCATTTTAGTTCACAGACTAAAGGTAATATTGTGCAAGTGAGTTTGTTGTCCTATAATTACACCGATCAATAGATGAATACTTTCACTCACCCCTGCACGAGTTGTTTTGTTCCACTTTAATTGCTCCATGTAGTAATATATAGGCTGTGTGGACGTTGCCCTATTAATGGCAATAACATGAAGGAGTTTCCTATCCACAGTATGTTGGACATTGAATAACTCCATATAGTTAACTTCTTAAACTATCCTGAGGCATACTAATTAATCTTCAATGTAAATAGATACAACACCTCCAGTGGTTCACACAACTTCCGTTTGGTGTCTGGATGTTTGGAAGACATTGTAGCCTGCAAGGCCAAACTACTTACTGCAGCCTTGAACCGGGTTTCTATGACTGCGCAGACATCAACATCTTCACTGTGAGGAGTGCTTACAGAGAGTGTGGTTCAAGAGGTGAATTCCTAGGGTTTAGCAGCATGGCCCTTACTTTGCTGGAGGTGTACATTTCTACATTGGTTATTCTGCTTTTATGATCTTTCCTAATAAAGGGATTATGATGCAGTCAAGTGCCTTATGTCTGTCAAAGCAGCATGCTCTATCCAGCATGTCATCCCACACTGACAGGTGCTGTATCACCTTAGAATGACACCAGAAACTTAGGCAAGTTCATTCAAAGAATATGTTGTTCTTTATATAGTGGTATTATCCTAGGCAAGGGTATAATGCTACTCAGACATAGGAACATACCTGGCTGTAACCCATATTTAGATAGTTCAATCATGTCTGTGTTCATATATCTCATATAGTTGCGTCTCAAGCTGTGCGTACCAAGCTGAAGTATGCTGGATTAAGAGTGGGACTTGTCGTTGAGAGACTTGATTGCATGTGTGCTGTGGTGACTACATCTGTCACACAGCTGACACTAAACTTATCCTTGTTTAAGCTGTTGAGTGGGGCATCTGTACATATTACTAGACAGTCAACTGTTATGAAAACCTTTGGGATATATGCCCATTGCCTTAAGCACTTCTACGGTGAAACAGTGTTGATGATATTTCTTATGTGCATTGTCTGCTTGTAGCCTGATTGGGTTTAGGATGTGTCTGCTGTTTAGGTTGGTTTGTGGGAAGTACCTCTGCACATGATGGTTTGTATTGGGTGCATATTATGAATTGGAGTCAAGGTATGTGAGTGGATAACCTGTTTAGTGTTACTCTTCTGGGAGCAAGAGAGCACTGATTAAAGATTCCTACTATAGATGGATCTCTTGAAAATTGTACTTCAGTGATGTAAGAGATACAGGCCATTTAGTGCACATGAGGCATTATCACTGAGTCAAAAACTCATGTCCACTATGCTAGCAGGGGAAACAGAAGGGAAATGATAGGCGATAATGACAGGTTTGAACCTGGTATCTGCATAGACAAGGAAAAAGGAGGGGCATATGTCATCTGACTGTTATTTTCAGGTGACTAATTTATGGAGTGTACATTATGAGGTCCTTCATAACATGGATCAGTACCTCTGTTACTGATAGGTAAGTGGGTAAATTGCTGCCTGTTATGCAACAAAGGTTCTGACAGCTAGAGCTACGGTGATACACGGCAGTAACTGATTGTATCTGAAAGCAAGTGCATTGATGTTTCTGCTTGTATGAGGGCAAAGTGTTACAGCTTCTACACGCAATCCAGAGCAGGTAATACAAAGATATACTGTTAAAGTCCAGACTGAGTCCAGACACACTAACCTTCAAATAGATAAGCCTACTGTACATTCCTACCACAAGTGTACAGATGGGGTTTCTCCAAACACAGATGTCATCTTCTTCTTCCTGTTCTTTTGGATAGTACCATTAGGGATCCTCACAGCAGATCTTCTGCTTCCATTTCTACCCATCCTCTGCATCTTACTCTGTCACTTCAGCCACCTGTATGTCCTCTGTCAAGACATCCATAAACCTTATCTCAGGCCTTCCTATTTTCCTCTTACCTGGCAGCTCCATTCTTAGCATCCTTCTCCCAATATAGCCAGCATCACTCCTCAGTACATGTCCAAACCAACACAATCCAACCACACTGCCTTTGTCTCCAAACCGTACAACCTGAGCTGGTACTCTAATATAATACTCCTGTCCATCCTCAGCACACACAATGCAAACTGTAACATCTGGGACTCTGCCATCACCTGTTATGACTCCTATCTTTCTGTCAGTGGCACCATCTGCAATCCATATGACATAACTGGTCTCACTACCATCTTGTAGACCTTCTCTTTCACTCTTATTGGTACCCGTCTGTCAAAAATCACTTCTGACACTGTTCTCCACCCATTCCACACTGCTTGCTCTCTCCTCTTCACCTGTTTTCCACACTCACCATTACTCTGAACTGTTGATCCAAAGTATTTCACATCATATGCTTTTACTAATTGTTCTCTCTGCATCCTAACCACTCCTCTAGCCCTCTCTCATTCACACACATATATTCTGTCTTAGTCCTGCTGGCCTTCGTTTCTCTCCTCTGTAGAGTATATCTCCACCTCTCCAGGATCTCCTAAACCTCTTCCCTACTCTGAATACAGATCACAATACCATCTACAAACATCATAGTCCACGGGGACTCCTATGTGATCTAATTTGTCAACCTCTCCACCATCATTCCAAATAGATGTCATGATGTTTGTGCATACAATAACAGAAATGTCCTTGTTGTCTGTCTTATATAGGATGAGGTGACATCTACCCATCTGTCAGGCCAATGTGTGGCCATGGCCTGTTGTGATGTATACATACCCAGTAATCTGATAGCACTGTTGACATCAGCAGTGTCTGTTGAAGACAAGATGATGGTGTCCCTCAGGCTGCTGTAAAATGTGCTGTCTAAAATCCACCAACAGCTCACACACAGTTGACCACAGTGAGGATAGAGCCCTCACCTATCTAGGTTTACATACTACAGATCAGAGTACATTATGCATGTACCACAGCACAAGTCTGATTTTTAACAGTACTGCAGGTGATCTTATGGTAGATGACATCAACAGGCCATGTTGGGGAGAAGAGTATGAAGGTCTGCTTCGAATGGATGTTTGTGCAAGCAGCAAAACAATGAAAAACCATGAAGTCAGATTGGGATACACATATCCCTGTTTCTTTATACACACACGCATATATATATATATATATATATATATATATATATATCTACATACATACATACACACAGTTGACTGCAGTGAGATTAGAACCCCTACCTGTCTACATTTACAGACTACAGATCACAGTACTTAATGCATGCACCACAGCAAAAGTCTGATTTATGTAGGACTGCAGATGAACTTATACTAGATGACATAACCAAGCCATGTGTTGGCAACAGATTGGGAGGCCTGCATAGTCACATTGCTTTGTAGAGTCATCTGAGGCAAGTAGTCTTGCAGATGAATAATGTTTAGTAGCTTAGCTGTGTAACAACAATACCCTTAATGAGTATATTTGTCCGTGTGCATTTGGATTAGCAAGCGTGTGAGCACCATTGATTGGCGCTGTGCATGAGGGAACACACAACATTATATATTATAACTTGTACAGTGGTTTATATGTGTGCGGAAAAAATCAAGGTGACCTTAGGTTGTTGTGATTGTTAGCATTGTTGCAGGTAGAGAAACAAATGGATGGTTTGTCAATATATGTACATATATTGCCCCCTCAATTTGCAATGTTTCCACATGTAATCTTAGGGGAGACATGGGGTCTGAGAATGATAGGGCATCATACCTCTCAACTGTCCAGATTTTCAAAGAATGTCCAGATGTTTGACTCATATTTTTCATCTGTTTCTCATAAAATTATGAAAATCAATGCAAATCACTGAGAACTGAAGTCATAAAATAATGTCAGACATTTGAATTTCAGATGTCATATCCTTCAGAAATTTCATGCTAATGCAACTCCTGTTTTTCTATCAACTTTCTAAATTTGTAAGAGCAATATTTAAAAAGTGTCCCTATTTTTGGGCCTTTGTCCCCCAATTTTTTATGGTTTTGTCCAGATTTCTTGCTCTAAGAGCTTGAGAGGTATGCAGAGCACTAAGGCGATATAATATGTATATATATATATATATATATATATATATATATATATATATATATATAGCAATAGCACAAGAATATTTCTGCTATGATTAACTAAGTGTACATGCATGCATGTTTGCCTTTTTTACTTGTTTGCATGTAGGCAAGCAGTGCACAAACATGAGGAGCATTGCTCACATCTGATATGTACTATTATGTAATACCTGCTACTACAGCCCACTCCTATCTCTACTCCAGACCAGGATTTCCCAATTACTAATGGCAATAATTGAATGTTTCCAGTGTCTGTGGTTGGCAGTCTGACATAAATCCTATTTCCTCTTTCACTGTTTCTGCAATGCTGGGCTCCACGCAAACCAGGTAAGCCTTATCAAAAAGGTTTTATACATGTGGCACACCATGCAAATGTGGAATTAAAACAAGACAGAGTTAACAGTATAGAACACAGAGTCACAATCTGTAAAACACAACCTATTGCTAGTACACTCCAAAACTACTTATATTAGGATTACAACCCTCAACAGCATTACAGCTTCATCAGACAGGATGGCTGCTTTAGTGTTTCTGACCATAGAAGCAGGTTGCCAGAACTGGGATCATTCATCACACAACCACCTGCATAACAATATACACTGCTATACAGGAGTTTCCTAACACATACAATGTATGATCAAATCTATATTATTATCCTGAAAATGTGGGGGATAATAACTGTGGCAAACACCCTTATATTGTGGGTTTGGGGGTAGCATAGATGAGTTACTGTTATGCCAGTTACAAGGGGAAACTCCTGTTTTGAGGGGTGAGGGGAACAAACCACTTTTGCTGTTAGGAACGAGACAAGTCTGAAGTCAGACACTGCAATGTGTATCCTCACTTTCTAACTTCTTTCTTGAATAATGTGCCAGTAATCTACTGCAGTAGAATGCATTCTGTATGGATGTTTCATCCATGAGGCCTACTAATTATAAATAGACACGTAATAGTAAAATAGTGTCTCTAGTCACATGTTAATTTAATTTCTGTACAAATACACCACTGTTTACTTGCATATCATACCACATTCATAGATACAAAGGATATGTCATAATAGTCTACAAGAATACACTGTAGGTTAAGGACCTACCTTGCAAATGCAGTGGTTGACACAACTTTAGTTCAGGGCTGACACTGATGCAATGCATGTCAATGATGATGTCAATACATGGATAGGTCCAGGTTGTGTGAGTTGCCTGGCATCAGTTTTAATGTATGCATGGGAATAGGAGAAAGGTATTAGTCCCTATGTCCCTATGTGGTCAGTGAATGTGCTATACATTGTCTCTTAGTCAAAGAAAGGGCTTACTGGGAATGCGTACCACTGCCTACAGGGACAGCAGCTGAGGTTCTTACTCCAGGTCCTCCCGTGACTGTGGGGACTTAGGCATTGGTGGGAGGATGTGTGTACCTTCCCATTGTTGATCCTGCTGAAGCTGTTTCCACAGGATCAGATTGTGGAGCATAGCACATACTGTGAATATTTGTCTACATGTGCGTGGAGTATACTGCAAGTCTCCAGGGACCAGAACTGTGACTTCAGAAGCCCAAACACACACACTCTATGATGTTCCTAGTTTGTGCATGTGCCTCATTATGGCATTCTTCTGTGAGTGTGTGTGCATTTCTGATGAGTGGCATCATCCATGGTTCCAGGGCATAGCTAGCATCTCCCAGTAAATGGCCTTGTGGGATGTTCCCCCTAGCAAACAACTGGTGCAGCTGTGATGTGTGCCAGATATGAGAATTGTAATAACTGTCAGGGTTGGCAGCACACACATTCAAGATAATCCTTTGGGCATTGCACATGACTTGGCAGTTGATGGAGTAGTATCCCTTGCAGTTAATGTAGATTCTACCCTGCTCTCCA
Source organism: Protopterus annectens (assembly GCF_019279795.1). Taxonomy (NCBI): domain Eukaryota; kingdom Metazoa; phylum Chordata; order Ceratodontiformes; family Protopteridae; genus Protopterus; species Protopterus annectens. Next base: position 1,355,077,246 of record NC_056744.1, on the reverse strand, counting down.
GGTGGTGCCTTGATGTGTATATTAGTGCAGTCTATGGCACCCAGTATTTCAGAGCAGTGTGCTACATGATAGAACTGTTACATACAGCTGGCCCTCTCCTCAGGGGAAAGGGGAAAAGATATTTTCTCACTGGCATGTAGGAGTGCAGCATCCAGGAACTGCTGTAGTATCTTGGATCCTGATGCCTGTAACACCCCTGTCATGTCCACAGTCAGTCTTTGAAAAGTGCCTGTAGCTAATATCCTAAGGGCTACACATACCTTAGTTTTCATTGGGGTGGGTTCCCCTCGGTTGGCTCTGGATCTGAGTTGAGGGTGGTAGAGCTCACACAGTTCTTGTAATATGTCCCTATCCACCCTATAGCGATCTACAATCTCCAGCTCAGGTTGCACCTGGAAGTTTACCTTGGGCCTGAACACTCGTCTCCTTCTCAGCCTAGGCCTATTGTCAGCAGCACCAGCAACATTGTCTTCACCCTCTAGCACATACAGGTTTAGAATAGCTGCAACAGCTCCTAGCATTATCTCAGTTAAAATCTCCAAGTCTCTACTCCAATGGTCTCGAATTATCGAGGGAAAATCAGAACGTAAGCTGTATGCATACTTTATACATTTCCTGAGTAGGTCCATTTTGTGGGATTGGCTAATTAAGATGCAATTCACCTGCTTAGGATATAATTCTCAAGATTTAAAGGTCTTACTTCAGTGTGCAGTAGTCCACTGTGTACACACTGGCGTAGCAGAATGCAGCTGTACATAACAAGGGTAAGCCATGTCAAAATTTTATATTTTCATCCGTGTTGTCATGAAATGTACAGAAAACACTAATTACTGTCATTTACACTTTACTTGTATAAGCTGCAATGTATAAGAAAATTTGGCATAACAGGCACTAGAACCCTGGACCATCTACACTCCAGTCTAATACTTAATACCCGTCACCACACGAGTAGCTACACAAAGTCCCATAACTTGAGGTTATTAACAGAGCACAGCCCCACTTAACAGGTTTCGGTGATGCCCAGCAGTACTCAACAATATTAACTGAATGCATCCAGTTTCTGTTTTTGGATGATACATGAGTGGTATGGTCTCATAAACAAGGTATGTATCGCTGAAACCATTTTCAGCAAGTGGTGCAATGTGCAAACATATGCAATACACATAAAAGCAAATTGATCTGACACACCCCCCTGATGTCATCAACATTCAATGGAAACATAAACATCATGTAGGAGCATACAAGAAGTAAACATCTCTAAACTGCTTTTTGTGATTCATCAAATCCACTGATTTTTGCACTCATTTGCATAATCAACCTATGGCTAAAAAAAACAGCATTCATGAGTTTAAAAACCTCCTTAAAGAGCATCTAGCAAAACACTAGCTCTGCTCCTGCCATAGTCCTGGTTAAGCTACCTACTACTCCCTTACATTACCCTAAATTAGCTCATTCTCACAGCTGCAACTATTAACTGCTGAAGGCTATCTTCTACACTCAGTTTCAGTTAGCAATGTGTACACATATACTGCTTTGTCTTTTACTGTTATGTAGACTGCATTTCTCTATCTTGCAATTACTGTATCACACTGTTCTCACTATTCTCTCCTGCAGCCAATTCTTATCACTAATTGTGATATTTTTTGTTAAATTTGTTAATTTATCTGTTAATTATTTGCTAATTATTGTTCTATAACTCATTTCTTCACTGACTTGCTTTGTACATTGTTGATTAATATGTATTCAGTTTGATTGTTTAATACTATTTCTATATATGAAGCTTTTCTCCCGAGGCCTCCTCTGAATATTGGCCTCATGCCCAGTCAGACATTACCCAGTAAACAAACAAATAAATAAATAAAATAAATAATAACTGTGCTGACATCCTGGAATCTACATGGTTAGTAGCAGTGTAAGCTAGTCAACATCACGGGAGCACAATTGTATGCTGACAGTACATTATACTCCTCTTTTACATGACATTTCTGGTAATCATATTTAAAACTTTTTATGACAAGAGGTGCACTGTACAAGCATGAGGTAAAAAAAATAAATTTATAGCAATCTGACAACCCTGCCAATGCTTTCGAACATCAACAGGGTATACATCACCCATTATATGTGTGTTGTCACCTTTTCATGGGAATTCTGTCCATATTTCTGGACTTTTACATGCCCTTGCTTCTGTGTAGACTCCTGTATGTGGAAAATGTCTGCGTACACTACCCACATAGACATGGAGTCTACACGGTTGTACTTAAGGTTGTTGGATTGCTCCACCATGTTGTTTGTTGTTTCAGTTCATTAGAATAAACTTCAGCTACTTATGCTGAAATTTGCATTCCATGAAAGAGTCCGTAATTGCACATAAGTGCGAGTGATTGCACACTGCTACATAGAGTTTACTGAATCTAAAACTTGCCATGCTCATGTTCATATTGCACCACTACATGCACAGAAAAAATGACTGTGTAAGCTTTATTGAATTTGCACCATTGTCTTTTCCCTGTCCTTTGACCAGCATGCCACAGCAATAATCAGAACATCCTTCTGTCTGGGTCAAAGGCATCCCATCCAAAATCAAAATACATAACTATTCATCTTTATTCACCTCTTGTAAGATCATTTTTGACTATAGTGCTGTCTTTGGCATGCATTTTCTAAGAACACTGTACATCTCAGAACATTCCATATAGTCCTAACTTACAATACCAAAGGTCTGAAGAGCCTTACCTATTAAAATAGACTTGAATTCCCCATTCCTAAACTCTGTCTTATAGACTCCTCCATGATGATTTAAATTTGTCATCCAGGGTAGTAAAAGACCCTTCCCTCCTTGATGACCTTCAAATTCACAAAACTAATAGCAGTGCAAACATTCATGCAAAGAATTTAAATCTTTGCCATAATGTAAACAGTATATACAGCCGTGATAGATTCATATCCCAATGCATACCTCGACTCTGAAAGAAGCTACTTAATCACATTAAGCAATGCAAAAATGCTCATTACTTTTAAATCAGACCTTAGTAACTAGATAGGTAGTTACAAATTCTCACTGGGACTGTCACATTGTTGGAGGTATGAGTGTCACACGAGAGTGGATGCTGGAAAGGCTTTAATGGTCCTTGGCTTGATCAGTGTGATTGTATAAAAGTGGATAAATATATCTGAGAAAGAGAATAAATATTTCAGAAGTTGCTAAATGATTTAACTAGTACAGAGCACTGATTTAAGATTTTTGATGAGATTAATAAGATAAGTAATGCTCTGTTCTCCTTTTTTCCTGTACCCATACTCACAGTCCTGGCTCTAACTTTTTCTGTTCCTCTGCCTTTTGTTGTAAAGCTCAAGAATCCTAACATGCTGAATCTACTGTGTTCATCCACTGCGGCTTGCCTCTCCTGCTGTTTTCAAACAACAGAGTCCACCACTGCTCACAAGCAGTAAACAGCCAAGTTAATTGTATGTCTTCCTACTTGCTATACTTTCTAATAGAGAGAACACCATCTTGTTCAGCAGCTGGGTTTGTGCGCCCCCTCCCAATTTTGCCCTGCTGTGTTAAGTTCTGCCCATCGGGTTTTATACTCTTTTTCTCTCTCTTTCCCGACCCCTCCCCAGAGGTAATACTACTCTTGTATCTGAGGTTTAAAAGGGGAGTCCACCTCGACCTTACCCCTACAGACCTTAGCAATTTCCCACTAACCCCTGAATCTCCTGCCCTGAGAGTTGTGCTTTTTCTAACAAGTTAAATACCTTCTTTACCAAATTTAAACTGCATTAAACTGTATTTTCTAACAGGTTGAATATCCCCTTTAACACTGATTGTTTTATTTGTCTGCATCAGCTTACCTTTCTGGTTCTGGCTCAACCTGCTCTGTTCACCCTCACTGTGCTCAGTCTCACTTTGTTCCCCTACCCTACCCTCATTCCCACCCACCCCCACTTTTAAATTTATACCAACCTAGATTCCTCACATAATTAGGTACCATCCAATCACAGTACTCCCCTCCCATCCCCACTACAATTACATTGCTTTTCAGCTAAACTCCTTCCATCATTAACTGCCATCCAACCTCAATACTCCACACTACCTCATACAGTACTCTGTGCAACTCACATACTACCACTCACATCCCTCCCATCTCCACTAACAACCCTCCTTTTTCCTCCACATATTATATCCTTATTACTATACTGTCTATACTAACTGCATTCCATATCATATCACTATTAGAATACCTCCTATTCCTACTACATCTACCACTATACAACCTTTACTACCTACCACCACTATCTAGATGCTATCTATCACCCACCATTCCAAAATGCCACCAAAATATAAACTAACACCTTACCTTGTCTTACTACCCTTAACTCTCCTACAACAACTCACCTTCTTGGAATTCATGACTGTTAAACACATACCCTCACCAACAACCTCCATTGATAAACTAACACCCATATCCTTCTTTGACATAGCACCTAGCCTATACCCTATAGACAGCATCCTCTGCAGTAAACAAAATATTCTACTCATAAAAGACAATGTTAACATAAACCACACCCCCTACCTTCACCAAACAATGAAAAAGAGACAAGAGCCAACCACCATCCTAATAAAATACTCCAAGCTAATCTTAAGTGGGGATATCCATCCCAGCCCTGGTCCTTCCTCCCCATCCCCCAACCCACACCACCCCCATAAGTCTCTAAACCTAACTACAATTAACTTGTAAAGCATTAGAAACACAATCCCAGACTTCCATGCTTGGATAACACACAATAAACCCAACATTATTTCCGCTACAGAAACATGGCTAAAACCATACATCAAACGTTCAGAATTCCTTCCCCCTGGCCTTGCTTGCCTGTGCAAGGACAGACCCCAAAAAAGGTTGGTGGGTTAGCTCTGATCTACCCTAACACCTTCAATACAACTCACTTATATGCAACTTTGCCACAGCAGAAATCTTGATAATCTTCCTAAAATCAATGAAAACAAAAACCTCTGTATCATTACCCTGTATATCCCCCCTGGCAATAATATCCCCATACTAGAGGAAATACTAGCCTAGACTTCAAACATACCTACAGAAAAAAAAATTCTGGGTGATGTTAATGTCAACTGGTTAGATTTCTCACAGCAACACCCCCACAACCAACATTAACCTACATAACTATAGCTGGGTAATTGCAGTCATTACAAGATCCAACAAATACAACAGTCATGGAATAATCTTAGATTGGATCATGGTCTCTAACCCTAATAAAATCACCACCACAGGAACCCTCCCTAACAGCATTAGTGACCACCTACCAGCCTTTATAATGCGCAAAACTACAGCTGCATTACACAAACATTTATTCAAACATACTAGAGACATATTGCAATTTTCCCCCACAACCTTTAATGATACCCTACAAAGCATTAACTGGGAACCCTTAAAAACACTCCCTATAGACAATGCAGGACACTACTTCAATTCCTCATTCCTTAATATTTTGGATAGCCTTGCACCCCCCCCTCCCGACTAAAATGCATAAAATCCATCCATGCCCCATGGCACTCTAAAGCTACCAAACAGAACATGGCCACCAGGGATAAAGCCTGGAAACTTTGGCAAAAGCACAAAAAGCCCTCTGACCTCATAACCTTCAAACACCTCTGCAACCAAGTAAAGTGCCAAGTCACTAAGGACAAAAAGAATACAATCATACTTTACAAGCAACACAGATTTAACCCTAAATACTTCTGGAGCTCCATCAACAACCTTCTACACCCAGGATCAGAAACTAACCCCTGTCCAGACCCAGATTAAAAAAAACATGGAAATTGCCACACTTTTCAACAATTATTTTATTGACATTATAGCTAATCTCACTACCAATCTCCCACAAATTAATTTTAACCAACGCAATGATCCTGCTACTAATACTTCCCCACCTCATACACACAGCTTCTGTCTAGCTCCTCTTCCCACGGCCTTAATAAAGAAACTGCTTCTGAAGTTAAAACCATGCACTAATGCCTCTGACAGCCTGCCTCCAGAATTCCTACAAAAAGTAGCTAATTCTATTTCATACCCTGTCAGCATACTCTTTAATAGGTCCATCCAAGAGTCCTATATTCATTCCATTTGAAAAAAGCATTTATCCTCGCACTCCACAAAGGAGGAAATAATACATACATCTCCAACTTTCGACCCATTGCTATTCTTTCTCCTATCTCTAAAATCCTTGAAAAATGTATCCACAGCCAACTCCTTAATTACCTACTTGACAATAACAAACTATTACCTACCCAGCATGGTTTTAGACCAGGACATAGCACCACTACAGCTCTAATTTCCTTCTGTGACTCTATCAATTGGACCTGTGATGCCAGAAAACTTGCCTCCTCCCTATTCCTCAATCTGTCCAAAGCCTTTGATACTATCTCCGACCCTCTTCTTCTTAGAAAACTATCCAACATAGATGTCTCTTTCTCTACCCTACACTGGTTTTCCAACTACCTCTCAGACAGGCAACAAGTCACAAAGTGGCAAAGCTCCTTATCTCCTTTCCTTGATGCCACTACATGTGTTCCCCAAGGGTCTATCTTGGGTCCACTACTTTTAACATTTTCATCAATGACTTCCATTCTAGTCTCACTCAAGGAACAGTCATCCTATATGTAGATGACTCGACTATCATCTGTACTGCCAACTCCCCATACGAACTTCAGAAACTTACACAAGCAGCCCTCAGCTCCATTGAAATTTGGATGGCTAACAACCATCTAGCATTAAATCCTAAAAAAACAAACTAGTTTTATCCACCCCCAAGAAATCCAACACCATAAACAAAGACACTTTCTCTGTTCTCTCTCATGCCAACACTCCTACTGGTTGTCACTCATAATAAACTTCTAGGTATCACCATAGATGAACAGCTAACTTTCGACATGCATATTCACAAGAATATTAAAAAACCTCACCAGAAATTAGGCATGCTTTATCATCACAAAACATTGCTCAATCATTCCTCCAAACTAGCCCTAGCCTCCTCCTTCCTACTCCCTTCTCTACTTTATGGTGCTCCTCTCTTCACCAATATACAGGTCAGTCTTAAATCCAAACTACACTCATACTATAACAAAATTGCAAAGTTTAGCACCAAAGAATGCCACTTAACCCACCACTGCATCTTTCACATATTCAACTAACTAGTGCCCATAAACTATTACATAACCCATCCAGTTGCCCTGCCCTTTCCAAACTATTTACTCCATACAACCCAGACAGACCTCTCCACTCTAAAAATCACATGCTCTTACAGGTAGAGAAATCCAACCTCTCCGCTGGACAATGGCTCCACTCCTTTTTCACTGCCAAACTATGGAACTCTCTCCCACTCTCATTTAGATCCACTACCAATACATACATCTTTAAAAAATCTTTGAAACATCACCTGTCCTCCCACTGGCAATGCCCATGTGCTAATTCCACACAACTCGTAACCTGACTTTGTCTCTTCCCTTCTTCTACTCCCACCTTTCTTTCCTTCCACCGTCCCTTCCCACCCCTATACCTTCACCTTTACCCATGACACATTATCCTCTTCTGTACCCTTTTCCAAATCTACTGACAATTGCTAATTTTTTTCTTACACAACTCCAGTTTCAACTATATTGTGGTCAGATTTACTCACAAATGCACTGCCTTCCATTCTCTCTTTCTCATAATTCCTACACAGATTAATCTGTTACAGATGCTGTTATTATCAAAAGTATGGTATTGTTTATTTGAGGTAACCATGTTTTTTATCAAATGGTATGTATTGTATTGTTTATTTGAACTTTAATCTAATTGTATGTATTATAGATGTCACTATGGAGCTTTTCTCCCCGGGCCTTCACTGAAAATTGCAGTCTCTGGCCCAGTGGACCTTCCCAGTAAACAAATGCAATACATGGGTTATTATGCCACTGAGCTGAAGAATTCAGCAAAGACTGTGAAGTTGGTGAATTATAGAATTCTTTAACAACAGAAGAAATAATTTGTGGTGTAAGAAATGACAATACAAGATGAAGCCTATTAAGAGAAGTAGACATGACCTGATCAAAATATGTTGGTAAATGCAGTTATACTTTTGTTAATGCTTGCCATTGCATCATGGTCATCCTGGAAGTGAAGAACACCTTTACAATGGAGACCACTCACCATAAATGTGTTCCATTTCAAAGAAGCTATGTATTTTGCATAGCATATTAGTATGATATGAGGGTTGTCATTTCAGTTATTGTGTATGGCAATATTACATTACAGGATATCAGTCTCTTGCCAAATCTATTGTTAGTAGACAGTAAGCTGAAAAAGCAATTGACTTTCTTCAGAAACATTCTTGATGCTTGCAATTAATGCAATTTTAGAGAGAAAACAGTGGGGACAGACATATTATTATGAAAGACCCTGCAGAGAACTGCAAGAGCTACAAGATGTAGGCAGAGTGAAAATATTCAAGCCACAGGAAAATTCGTAGCCTGAAGCTAAAGTGGGCAGTTAAGCAACTGAATTAATGTCCCTTGTTGTGAAAAGGAAGATAAAAAGCTATAAAAGAGGAACTGCAGACATCCTTACAAGCCAAGTATATCAAAGTTCAAGAATAATGAACAAACAGAGGTTGGACCGCCAGTGTTAATGCAGGAAAACAGAGACATCAATCTTTTTAATTTCTGGAAATCTTTTGGGTTTTTAATACCATGATGGGAATAGACCCCATTCCTAAATCAAAGTATGATTAAAGTTCATGAATTTAGTATTGTTTCAATCTTTGATGTCAGTCAGAAGTGCTCTTCACAGCACCTGTAATGTGCCCAGTAATGACTCCTTCAGCAATTTGTATGGAGTTACATGTATCAGTAATGGGTCTACTTCATAACAATGAAATTTCATAATGTTGAATTTCATAACATTGAGACCAAAATAGCTAAATATCAAAACACAGAAAACCCAAAACATTGAAAACTCAGAACATTGAAAATGTTAAATTTTTCCTACTGTAGTGTGATCCTGGAGTTGGTATGTTTAATTTACAGGGTGGGGTGGGGGGCAGAGCCCACCACATGGAGGGTGTAGGGGACAAAAATGTAGTAGAAAGTGTGTTTGTTAGGTGTTATTGTAGGTGGAGGTGATATTATTTATTTGTGCAATGTAGTTTTCAATGTTATAAAGCACAATTTCAATGTTCTGAATTTTCAATGTTTTGAGTTTTCAGTGTTTTGAATTTTCTGTGTTATGTTCTCAATGTTATCAAATTCAACATTATGAAATTTCAGTGTTATGAAGTAGACCCATCAATAACATATCTAAATACAATTGTAGATTCTTTTTTATACGACCCATTGCCTCTACTACTATTGGAACTGCCTGGATATCTTCCTGCCACATTGCTCTCATTTCTTCTTGCAAATCCTGAGATTTTATGACTTTGTGTCTCTCTGTATGCAAGACACTGTAGTCAATGGGTGTAGTGAATTCAATGATCAATGCTACTTTTGTCTTCTTTTCATGGACCACTATATTAGGTTTTCTTGCATCTATCTATTGAATTGTTGGTAATGGGTGATCCCATGTGATGTAGACGTCATCATTTTCTATGATGCTCTGTAGCTCATGTTTCCAGTGTTTTTCAGCTACTTCAGGATTATAATGTTTGCACAAAATGCAGTGCAACAGTCTTGCCACATTATTATGCCTTTCAGTCGACTGTCCTTCTGCCATTAGTATGCCACAACCTGCAGCAAGGTGTGCAACTGTTTCCAATTCTGTTTTACAAAACTTAGATTTGTCTGTTTCTCCCACATGTTCAATGCACTTTGTAAGCCAACATGTATGTAGTCCACTATCTTAGGCCGCCAATATTAACCTTTCATTTTTGGTTTGAATTTACCTCTCCTTAACCATTCCTGTGTTTGATCCTGATCAACATGGGGTTGTTCCAGGAGTTTTTTATACTTGCAACTATATTTATGCATTTTCCACATTTCTTGCCTTCTCATGTGATCCTTCACCTTATATTCTTTCTTTTGTTTTTTGGCACATTCAGTTGCTGCCTGATTTTTATCTATTTCTGGTTTGAGTTCCATTCCTGATTGACACCGATATTCCTCTGCTAGACTGAGAAAGTAAGTCATCTTAGATTTATTCTCTTCATGTTTTAAAACTTTTGCTATGTTAGAGTCTTGGGAGGTCAGGAGATATGTATGCAGTCCCATGATTGCAGTCAATTTCAAAGAGACCTATGCCTCCTTTGGAACGGGGAATATATAATCTTGGTATGCACTGATTTTTATAAATCATTTGATGAGCATGAAGCATCCTTCTTGTTTTTCAGTCTAATCTATCCTTTTGGGGCCAGTCAATCACTCCAAAATTGTAAGTTAGGACAAGGAGAAAAAATTGGTTTATAGCTTGAACTTTGTTCCTAGATGTCAACACTGTTTTCAGGATGAGTTTAAGTCTTCTAAAATATTCCTTACTGAGTTTTATTCACATTTGTTCATGTTTTATTGTTGATCCTTCATCAATTCCCAAATATTTATACATTCTCTTGCTCAAGTTCTTTTATATCACATTCTTGTCATAAACTGATGTTTTGTTGGTGCTGCAGCTTTTCTACTTTGAAGGTTGCTTTTGCACATTTATCAAGACCAAATGATATTCTTATATCATCTGAGAAAGTTTTAACTACTTGCAGTTGTGCTTTCAGTTCCTCATCTGATGAGCTATACAGTTTTAAATCATCGACAAAGAGAAGATGAGAAGTCTCTATACTTTGTTGTTTTCTGGTAGCCAAATTATAGCCATGACATAATCTATTAGCAGACATCTTAATGGGTTAAGGGCAAGGCAAAAGAGCAGTGGTGACAGTCACCATGGAATATCCCTCTTTAAATTTTTATCCCTGGAATAATAATTTGCCCTTTATCATGGCTTAGCTGCAAAATGGTTTTCCACTGTTTCATGGTTGCTGTGATGTAGTTTATCAGTGTAGGTTGTATCTTATACATTTTTAAGCACTCTTTTATACATGAATATGGGATATTTGCAAATGCTTAAATTCTTCCCCTTTATACAGATCTCCACTATGACTTTATTTAACAACAAATGATCCTTTGCTCCATATGACTTCCTTTGATTACTCTTTTGTTCTAGTGCCATAATTGGGTTTTCTTCTAAATGACTAAACTCTGCTGGCATCAGTTCCAGTGCATGTTTTATAAGTCACTGGAAGGCAAGTTACTGGTCTATTCATTTTTAGAGTAGCTTGCAGGTTCACTCTTAAGTAGGAGCATTGTTTTTCCTGTTGTTAGCCAGGCTGATGTCTGTCGGGGTGCACATATAAATAGTTCTTACTCATGGCTAAATCTTTATACAAAGATGTTAATACTTTTAGCCAGAAGTTAGGTACTGCATCTGGACCTGGGAGTTTTGCAAATGGAAGCTTTTCTTAACTGTATTTCAATCTCTCTGGCCATTACTTCATCCCATTTCATATCCTATACATCTGAACTTATTCTCTCTTTTTCTTCTTCTATCCATTTAGCATCTTAGTTATGTTCCACAGGATCTTCATAGATATTTCACCAAAATGTACCTATTTCTTCTTTTTTGAGTGGCCTTTCAATTCCTTTTGCCTTGTTTCTAAATTCCCTATATGCACACATATTTAGGAGCATACAAACATACATGTATTCTTTGATTCACCTTCCTGATTGTATTAAATTATGTTCCATGTATAATGCAGCACACTTATTAGACCATGTTTTAAATGTATTGTTGTGAACATTTTTCCTGTAAGTAGTGAAACAGAATGTTATGAACCAATAATGACAATTGGGTCATCAATAAATGCTTATTTTGTACTTTTCCTTAATATTTATCTGTATTTTTTCTGCCTGTGTTGATGTTATGAGTTTATTATTTGTGATAGTGCATGATAAATCCTTATCCTTTATAATACTGAGCGTTGCTTTTATCACTCCTATCTTTCTGAGTACTTTTGTTGATCTGTTTCCTCTTCTATGCTCTTCTAACAATGACACTTCTTGTCTTAATTGCTTTATAGTTTTGCTTATTCGATGCTTCAATGATGGCATTTGGTTTCTCCCCATCCTTTCCTTTACTACTGTGTTCTTGTGGTAGGACTTTATCTGTTATTAATTTGGCTGCACAGTAAAGTAGTCTATTTACTTCTGTTATATCATATGAATCTCTATGAACAGTCCTAATTACTGTGTTCATTTGTTTTATCAAATTTCTAACTTTTGGGGTTTTATTGACCTTCTGCAGTCTATTACTTTCATTGACCCTAATATGTCTATCCATCTCTATTAAATCAAGTAACTCTGTTCTTAGATCATTTTCTTCTAAAGTGAGGGCACATTCTTTGTTTGCCATTTCATGCAGACATTCTGTAGAAAGTTCCAGAGTTTCTTCCTATGCCACATTCTCATCAGTTTCACTCTGTGTCATCCATTGCTCTTTCATATGGGAACTCGCTGGCCTGTCACTCCACAACATTGACTGTGCCAGAGTTGCCACAGTTGCCTGTTCTTTCCCTTGCTGTATAGCTCCAAATGAACCTTTGTACTGGTTTCCTATGGGAGGCTCCAAGGTATCTTTATATGTCAACTGATTAGATGCTCCCTGCTCCAATGATTTCACCTTAATTTGGCTGTCCATTCTCTATCCTATTGTGTTATCTGAGTTAAATTTTCTACACTAAATCTTTCACTTTGCAGGTAATCCATAACCTCAGTTTCTATTTCTTTAACTGTTCTGTTACTAATCCTCTTTGCCACTTTTCCTGTTTGTTTTCTTAATTTTTGTATTGTAAGATTTTTTCATATCTGGATGTCTTTGCCTGTATTTCTCTTTAACTATCTTTGGTGCTGCTCTTTTTGCATTGATTAGTTTTTCTTCCTCCTTTGCATAGATATTACACCATATTAAATCTATTTTTCTTTCCCATGTCCATATTTCTTCTTCAGATGTCTCCTGATCCTCTTGTTTCTCCTTACTTGGGGGACTACTTGTTTCATCATGCTGTGATATGACCTGTGTTAAACTTCCTATATTGAATCCTTCATTTTGCAAATATTGCATAACTTCAGCTTCTGTTTTTTTTTTAAACTTTTTGACTAATCTTCTGTTCTACATTCCATCTTTGTGATTTTATTTTTTTATTGTGAAATTTTCCATATCTGGATGCCTTTGCCTATATTTCTCTTCAAATATTTTAGGTCTGCCATTTTTGTGTTTATTAATTTGACTTTCTCCTTTGCATAAATATTGCACTATATCAGATCTCTCTTTTTCCCATGTCCACACTTCTTTCTTATAACCTTGAAATATCTCTAAATTTTATTCTTTAAATTTTCACACTTCCTCATTCACTTCTTTTTCCAAACAGCACAAGTTTTCTTGGTCTATATAGTGTTTTTCATGGATCTGTTGTATTGATGAAGACAAATTTTTATTTGAAACTACTGACAATTTTTCTTGCAGAAGTATTTTTCTTTCCTCTAATTTCTTTCTTAACCTTTTCATCAGTGACGTATCTAGAGTTTGTGCTACCCACGGCTGCCTTTGACTTTACTGCCCCTCCATCCTCATAAAATCATGGTCAAATAGGCACCTCATACACAGCTCCCCCACAGCCATTCTAGTGTACCATTGCTTTGCTATTTCTCCCCATTTACCATAAACACTGTAATGTGCATACTGTTTTATGCTTTACTTCTACAATGATTACTTGGATTTAATTTAAAACTTTTATTTTAAATTTTATATCGCAAACACTAACAGATGTCTGCTAAACAAAGCAATACAAGCTCAGAATGAAAACAGACTTAGCATTAAAATTTCTCTGCCCTTGAAACTCACATTCATTGAAACAACATTGAAACCCACATTCAAAGAAAATACATCTGACCACTGGAGGCTAAAGTTTACCTTTGGGCTGTTTTCAAATCATAGGTCCCTTGCATACATATTTAGGAGCATACAAACATACATGTGTTCTTTGATTCACCTTCCTGATTATATTAAATTATGTTCCATGTAAAATGCAGCACACTTACTACCATGTTTTAAATGTATTGTTGTGAACATTTTTCCAGTAAGCAGTGAAAAAAAATTAATGAACCAATAATGACAAAACTGCCCAATTCAGAACATTTCCATCATAAAAGTCTACTCAAACTTCTGTCATTGCAATCCACCAATATCAGTAAATGTGCACAATCTATCTAAATAATTCCACATTAAAGAGATCTGTAACTAATGAAGAGGTTGCTGCTAGCAAACAACTTTATATTTCATTGTTTCATACACAAATAAAGTGCCTGTTGCCCTTGAAGAATAAATTACCTATGTTACATTAAAAAATGATAGGCTGGTAATATTGTAAAAGGAATGGATGGCAAACTGATAGAAGGTTCATAGTTAATAGGTATCTCCTCCAAAGGAGGACATACTGCAGCATCCACCATCCACCCCCTTTAAAGTACTACACAGTACAGTAGCAGCAATTCATCTACATACTGTGGGAGTAGAACCCATAGCCTTCTGCATCAAAAGCATACTACCTGTTGTGCTACTAACAATAATTTTAAATATTTTAGCACAGTAGTGATATAATTTGCTAAACAACTGTTGCACATTGCAAACAGACTTGGTATAAGCAGCACTAAACTTTTCCCCTGAAGCTCTCAGCTCCTTGTAAAATGTAATTGACACTCAACTATATCTCTCAAATTTGCAGCACAAGAAATGTGGAAAAAGCCAAAATTTATTGGGGGGCTGCAAAGGCCCAAAACCAGGAACGCATTTTAAACATTGCTTGTATAATCTTAGGAAGTTGCTAGTTTAGTGTTACCATGTGTTTTCTGAAAGATAGGAAGAATGAAACTTAAATGACTGTCATTATTTAGTGAATTCAGTCCTCAATGATTTATGAGAAAACCACAAATTGTAAGAGGAACAGACCAAAAGTACAAGACAAAAATCAGGTATGGATCCAACTACTTAAGTGGTAATAGAGGTAGAGAACTCAGGCTCTTGTTTTTTACTCAACAAATATAAAACAAAGCATTCAAAAAATTCAGTATGAATTTCTAATTAAACAAAATGTTCAAAACTATGACATATTGATGAGTACATGCAATGCTTGCAAAAATGCTTAATATAACTTCTGATCACATAAAATGTATAAAAAGAGAAAACAACTGTACTTTTTTTGCTATGTGCTTCTTTTTCATATTAACCAAAGCTAGTTGATCTGTCTGAAGTGTGCAAAGTGTTACTTTGTATCACAGTTGTTATTTCACAGAATACATTTATTTTGAAGAGATTGCTGTGCAGTTCATAGGATCATAGGATCATAGAAAGTTACAAGGCTATTGGCCCTGAGGCCCTTATAAGCCTAGCCAAGAGTTTAGTCCATGTACAGACAAATCAGAACCTGATGCCCCTGTCCAGCAGGGACATGGGAGGACTCCCAGGGATATATTCTCTATTTTCCATCCAATTATCCAGGTTTCACTTAAAAAGGGGTAAAGAGGTACTCTGCTTGATGTTGAGAGGGAGTCTATGCTATAGATGGGGGAGTCTCTGAGACACATATGTCCTGCCAACAAGTCCCATTAATGTCACAGACCAGGTTGAGGCCGTGTGTGCGGGTTACTCAAGTGGAGCTTGACTTGCGGATATACAGCAGTCCCATCAAGGTGGGTCTGAGATTGCTTTGTATGCCAGACAGAGGTTACCTCTGAGGAGTCTGTGTATGAAACAGAGTAGAGGGATGGGGCTTTTAGCCTATCTGTGTATGGTAGATTTTTTAGGCCCTTGATTCTCCTAGTGAGGAACCTCTGCAGTATCTCCAGCTGCTGCATGTGCTTTGTGAGGTACATGCTGAATGGGGCATTGTACTCAATAATGGGCCTTATAAGGGAAGAATACAGGGATGTTATGACCTCCTTGTCCCTGGATGAGATACCCTTACTTATGGGGTGGGCTATGTAGAAAGTTTCCATACAGTGGAAGCAAAATAGTGGTCAAAATTTAGGTTGCTATCAATCTGGGTGCCCAAATCCCTCACAACTGACTGCATGCTAAGGACATTGTTATTAATGTGATAATTTGTGAGGACATCACTCTCCCCAAAGGGGATGATTATGCAATTTTTGTATTTAGCTTGAGGCCATGTTTCTGGCACCTGTCATTTGTTTTGGTGAGACCTTCTTGGAGGATGTCCACATCACTAGTGGAAATGATGACAGTGCCCAACTTGCCATCATCTGCAAACTTGGTTAGCCATAGCCCACTGGTTTTGGCCTGCACCTCAGAAAAGTATATCCCAAATAACAGATGCCCTAAGACTGAACCCTGGGGTACCCCACTCAACTCAAATGGGTCTACTGCTCGAGGTGGCTTCCCCTATTTTGACTAGATGGGTTCTATCAGTGAGCCAGTTAGCTACCCATCTGGTAACTTATGTATTGATGCCTAGTTGAGAGAGTTTATCTATTATGCCTGAGTGGGGAACAGTGTCGAAGGCTTTGTCCAGGTCAAGCTAGGCAGTGTGCACTGCCTTCCCCTCATCCATGCCTTTGGTGACTGTCTCAAAAAAGTCGACTAAATTTAACTGACATGACCTCCTCTTGATGAAGCCAAACTGTGTGAGATCAAGTGTTTGGAGGTTGCCAATGTCCTTGTTAATGAGGTCCATGATAATCCATTCCATGGCCTTGCAGATCAGGCTAGTCAGGCTGATGGGTCTATAATTTCCCGGGTTGGAGGTTGCTCCACCATTGTGTAAAGGGATGACAGTAGCTGTCCTCCACTCAGCTGGGACAAAGCCGGTACTTGGGCTTTGGTTGAATAGGGTGCCTAATGGTGTTCAAGTTCCTGCCTGAGTTCATGTACGATGGAGCCTGGGATGTTATCAGGTCCCATGGAGGCTGTATTATTTTGCCTTTGAGAGTGCAGTGATGACCTGATCCCTAGATAGAAGCAGAAGGGGGCAGGTACTGGCAAAGTCCTGATTTACTGATGGGGGGAACAGAGGGGTGAAATTTTCACTAAATCTGTCAGCCAGCAAGTTTGATATATATATATATATATATATATATATATATATATATATATATATATATATATATATATATGGCATTTGTATATATGGTGTCCTTGACCACCAGTTCTGAACAGATCTGGGTGCTACCTTTGAGATTACAGACATATGTGAAGAAGACTTTATAGTTGTCTCTAGTAGATGTGGCCAATTTGGACTCAAAGTTTGTTTTGGAGGATTTCACTAGTGCTCTTATTTGCTTGTTTAGGCTAAGGAGAGATTGCTTCCAGTTGGGCACCTGCTCCTTCTTGATCCAAGACAGCAGTTTTTTTTCTTTTGTTATAGTGATTATTTATTGCAGATGTCCACCAGACAGGTTTATTCTTCCTTGCAGAGTATGATTTAGTCCCGTCAGGTAATCCTGATTCCATGCATCTATATAAATGTTTGTATAGTAATTTGGTATAGTTTTGGATACTTGTGCCAGTTCCTAAAGAGGGGGAGGGGCTATGAAGCTGTTTATATCATCCCTCAGGTGGCTGTAATCACTTTTGGAGAATTTTTTTTGTTTGACCCTAGCTAGAGGGGGGTCGGGGGAGATGTTGACTTTGAACGTGACCGCTTTATGGTTAGATCTTACAAGGGAGGATGATACCACAGGGATGCTGCAGTGGTTACTTATGTTGGGTAAGACCAAGTCCAAGATAATATCACCTCTTTTGGGGGTATTGACTAGCTGTTCCAAAGCATTTGCATTGAAAAAATTGAGTAATCTTGAGACATTTGTTCTAGCATGAGTAGCTCTTCCAGTCTATGTTTGGGTAGTTAAAGTCAACCAGGATCAGGGTAAAGGGTTGAATCTTTATAGATTCAAAGAGGTCTAGAAAGGCATTTTGGGCATCTTGAGTAGGATTTGGGGGCTGGTAGCTAGCTATGATTTGTATAGGGGTCTTTTCAATGGTTAACTGTACCTGGAGTGTCTCCTGTGCATCATACTGTTTGACCAGCCTGAAGGTGTGTATGTCTTTAATATATATTGAAACTCCACCTCCTTTGGCTTTACTACATACAGTTTGTGGTCTGAATTTATGATTGGATGAGAAACCAGGTATGGTTGGGATGCTCTCTGCAGCTTTGAACTAGGTTTCTGTGACTGCGCAGATGTCGGCATTTTCCAGGGTTGAGAATGCTTGCAATGAGTGCAGTTTCATGTTTAGACTCCTAGAGTTTAGCAACATGACCTTTAATTTGGGTTTTGTTGAATTTTTTTATGTTGGTAGTTTTAACCTCATCACATTTTTTAAAAAAGGCACTACGGGGGAGGCAAGTGCCTTTGCCAGAAGCCTGAAACCCAAGTGAGACAGATGCAGGCCATCTCTGGCAAAGCATCATGGTCTGTCAATCATATCTTCCCAGGTTGTTAGCTACTGGATCCCCCTGGAATGACACCAGAAACTAAGCCAATTATTAAAGTCAGTCATTTTCTATTTGTATTGAGGCATCATTCTGGGTGATGGTAAAATGCTGCTTAAGGCTAGGGACATACCTGCCTGGAACACATATTCAGTGAGTTCAATCATGTCTCTCTTCATATAGTCCAAGGAGGTACGTCTCAAGTCATTCACACCAACATAGATTATGACAGAGTCATATCAGTACTTTATCCAGATCACCCAGAAAAAACACTGAACACAGTGAAAATGAGAAACCTGATTATGAAGTCATGGAAGTGAAAAATGTTTCTTCCACACATCTTGATGAGCTTAGAACTCACACAGCTTTAGATCAAATTCTCCAGAAGCTCATCCACTTTATCAGTCGAGGATGGCCGTGGAAGATGATATCATCATGAAAGGTCCAAAAGGGATAGTTCCAAAATCCTTCTAACAAGAGTATATTAAAATCTTGCATTGTGGCCACCCAGCAACTGATTCTACCAAAAGTATTATGAGAAGACTAGTATTTTGGCCTTCTATGTCAAAAAGATATTGAGAAGGAGCTCCCAGCTTACTCTGTTTGTAACTAACTTTATTTATTTATTTTATTTATTTATCATTTGTTGACAGGGAAAGTCCGAACCACTTCAGCTAAACCAGATTCCTAAACTGCCTTGGTAGACAGTAGCTGCAGATATTTTCAAATGGAATGGTCAACATTATTTGCTGTTAGTAGACTCTTATTCAAATTGGTTTAAGATGAACCTACTTCCTAATATAACTTGTAGTACTGTCATTAAAAAATTTGAAGAGGCCTTTTTCTGTCCACGGTAGTCTGCACAGTCATTTCTGACAATGGTGCACAGTTTACAACAAAGCAGTTTAAAAGATTTGCTGAAATGTGGGACTTTGTTCATGTTACTAGTACTCCTGAATACCCACAATCTAATGGCTTGCTTGAACATGCAGATCAAAGTGTGAAACAGCTGTTGGAGGAATCCAAACAAGACAATTCTGATGTTTTTATTAATCTGCTTAATCTCAGCAACTTTCCTCGCAACAATTTACTTGGTTCACCTGCTAAGAAACTTCTGTTGAAACAAACCAGAACCATACTACCAAGCAATAAGGATTTGATTCTGAGTGCTAAAAACAACAAAGCAGTGAATGCTCAACTCTTAAAGAAGTCTTTGTCCCAAAAGTCCTACTATGACAAAACCAGCAAGCCTGTGAATCCATTAAAAGAAGGAGAGATAGTGAGGCTGTAGACAGCAAATGGATTTGACAGAATAGTATTCATGAAACATTTGTGTGAGGAACTAAGATCGTACATCATTGAGTCGCAAGGGATGGAATTCAGGTGGAATCGGAAACATTTACTACCACTGCCCGAGCAAGTGTTACAGTATCTTGCCTGTAATGGGGACTTTAATTCTCAGAGTGATTTGTCCAGTGTTCCTCTTCCAAAGAACATTTAATCTGTTCCTGAAAGTATCCTTGAAAATCAAGAAGCAGAAGATTCCCCAGTGACTGTCGCTGTTGCTAAACCCAGTTCTGATAATTACATTATGCGGTCAGGTCATATTTCAAGACCTAGTCCTAGATACACAGCAACCTGTACATGTTTGCTATTGTTTGAATATGTCTGTTTAATTTGCATGCTCATCTAATTGCCATTTTCATTTGCATGACAGAGTAGTCAAAGTGGGAGGATGTAGATCAGAGTGTGTGTTGTACCTTTAAGAGCCATTCCAGTCCATGGGCACTTGCATATAAGTACTGAGCATGTGCAAGCAAGAGTTCCATTTTCAGTGAGCAGCTGGAGTGATAGCAATGTATGTGTGTAACAGTCAGTTAGTTAGTTAAGGTTTTTTTTTTCCAGTCATCCATCCTGATGTGTCTGTGTGCAATAAATAACTTAAATCAACATCCAAGTCTCATCATCTTATTTGAATACACAAGATGAGCAACAGTGGCATCATCAGATTCAATAAAGCCTACACGGTCTATTTACACAGAAACAGTGTTAGAGGCTGCTACTGCTTTAATGAATGTGAATGTGCAACAAGCTGAAGTCTATTCTGTTGCTGCTGCTTCTGTTGTGAAGAGTTTTCAGACCCCATTTATCTTATCACAGTCTACAGGACATGGGAATTGTAGAGCACTACAGGGTGGTCAGAGACACACACTACAGGAACTCTGCAGCCTCTGTCATCCTCAACTCAGAGCTAGGGCAAACTGAGGGGAACCCATCCCAGTGGAGACAAAGGTATGTGTAGCACTTAAAATTTTATCTAGAGGTACCTTTCAGAGACCAACAAGGGACATGCTGGGGGTGTCACAGACATTAGCATCCAGGTTCCCCCATCAATTCCTGAATGCTATGCTACAGCATGCCAGTGACCACATATATTTTCCTCATACACCTGAGGACAGGGCCAGAAATGTGCAGGAGTTCTACAATGTAGCACACTATTCTGAAGTAGATAGATTGCACACATATAAAACTTAAGGCACCACCCAGCTAACAGGGAAGGCTCTACATAAATAGAAAGGGTCTTCCACTCTATTAACTGTCAAGTCATGTGTAATGTGAAGAGAATCATCTTGAATGTGTGTGCTGGCAACCCAGACAGTTACCACAACTCACAGATCTGGCATACTTCCCAACTGTATCAGATCTTCACTAGGGGATATACTATAGCGTCATTTACTTGGATATCCCATAGCATCATTTACTTGGGGATGTCACAGACCAGGTTGAGGTCACATATGTGGTTACTCGAGTGGAGTTTGACTTGTGGATATGCAGCAGTCCCATCAAGGTGGGGGTCTGAGATTGCTTTGCATGCCAGACAGAGGTCACCTATAGTAATTTCCATTAAATGCAAGGAAATTGTAGCTCTGTGTAGTCTGTTCTTATCTAGACTTTGTTGTAAATACATTTGCTCCCAAAATAATCCTTTCATGCATTTCAGTTCTATTTCTAGTTTATTAAATGAATCAAAATTGTCCATGCCTGGGTTTTGAACTTCCTCACCATTATCATTCCCTAGATTAATCCTGTCATCTTCATTCTCCTTCCAGGTAGGTGCTGGTAGCAAGTCAGACAGCCTGCTGGGGTCCCTGACTGAAGCTGCTGCCATTTACCTGGATTTCTTGTCATAACCTCTGGCTGAAAAGAACATTTCACACATAAAAGACGCTAATGATTTTTTAAGGAAAATAAAAAAAAATGTTACAGTTGATGCTGACAGTATTTTGTTAACAATAGATGTTGCATCATTATATACTGTACTCCTACAAATATTATTGTATTGAAACAGTGATTGATTTTTACAGGAAAAGCACACCAACACAACATGAAAGAACAGATAAACTTTTAGATATGGTGCTTAGCTACAATTTCTATATGTTTAATGGAAATTGCTATAAACAAAAGAATGGTATAGCCCTGGTGGCAGTCTTCTTAGATATGCTGATTACTAAAGACAGATCTTTACAGAAAACCTACCATAGTTAACATCTTGCTACATCCCACCAGGACAAAATATAATGTGTTAAGTCACAGGGCTACAGGCTAGATAGGATCACCACAAAAATGAACCCTTCCTTAAGCATTTTGGACTCTATAATTGAACTAAAATATAAAAAGTGCAAATGAACCGACATTTAGCAGTCTTTGTAGGAGGGTGTTAAAGAAATCTATGTATAACAAATCTAAAGACAATTGTATCTTGACTTTTACTGTTGACAATCACAACATCGTTAATGTTATTAGAGAGAATTGGGCCATAATTACTGAAAGCTCATATTTAGTGGACATCCTTGGAGAAGCCCCTTCTTTTGTGTATAGGAAAGCTAGAAACATCAGGAGTTGGGTTGAAGGAAGGCCCAGATCACAGGATACATGCACCAATAATTGTGAAGTCAACTGTGTCTTTTTTCAGCACATACAGGAGGGAGACATGTTTTTCTGCCTGTATTTAAAGAAACTGATTAAAACTAATGCAGGAGGTGATTGTAACTTGATGCAGGTGGTTTGCAGGATGAGCTGCAATGACTGAAGCATTTTTGTGGGGAAAATGCTCAACAGACTTAAAAAAGGATTTCTGGCCATTGTTTTGAAATTAGAGCTAAGTGCAAGAATAACACACTAGCATGACACCTGCAGCTTCACAAAAGACACACTGGCTTTGCATTTCAAATTATTGCTCATGTGGACCTTTTGGCACTGGAAGGAGACATCCCTAATCTTTCAAAAAATGTGAACTAATGTGACAGCTGAAACTGAATTGTTTTAGAAAACTGGGGCTTAATTATTATTGCTCCATAAAAAGCATACTAGAACTCAAAAAACTGCCCCACTGTTTAAAAGACTGATATGGGACTGATTAATGATGACATTACTGGCTAATATTGTCAAAAACAAATATTAAATTTTAGCATGGTTTATATGTGAAACATTCTCACGTTTTTGTTTTTTAGCATTTTTAATATTCTTTGCTAACTTAATAGAAAGATTTATCATTACTTTATACCTTAGAGAATTGTACTCTTAATAATTTTTAAGTTACTTTGATAGCTTTATACAATTCAGGAGATAGCTTGCCAAATATCTTATAGAGAAGTTACCTTATTTTTGACTGGGATTAAGTGGTGTGATGGTTCTATTTTCTATTTTCTTTTGGTAAACCTTGATTATAATGCTTAAAACATATGTAAAATATTATATAAAAAGCCACATTAATTTTCCATAAGCCCTTCTGGTTTTACAGGTTTAGTTTCCAAATAGCAAGTAGTTACATTATTTCACTTCCAAACAGGGTGATTCATTGCATCATTTTACTTTAGAACCATTCATGTGGGCCTGTATTAATGCCAGCCACATTTACTCAGGATTAACGATATGACAGTTTTTATAATTAATTAATTTCTTAAAATTAACTTTGTTCTGCACATACTTGCAAGTATAAAAAGTATATGTTTCACCTGGTTTTAAGTGAATATGGTGTATTTCTGATGGATCCACATATAAGGGTACATTTGTTTTCAAATGCGACACTTTTCTAGAGTGCACACTTACACATTCAAACTCTTTTCCAATTAGATTCCATACACTCTAACAGATCCCCATGGCATTAATGGTTTATTTTTAACATTTATGACTGTATTTTTTGCACCTTTGCAATTATGCTTTTGGTTTTATCCTACTTAAGTTTTCACTTGTAGAATTATACACGTTCATTCATTTGTTATTGACACACAAACCTGATAAAGTATTTATTTGATACAAAAATGATCATTGTTAAAGTGGTTTAGTTTATATTTATTAATATTTATTATGATTGACGTCTAGTGGTAGATCGTTTTGTTAGTTAGCTAATCATTTTGTTAGTTATTTAGTTTTTTAAATTATTATAGTTTGGATTATTTGGTTAACCTATATAAAGATCTAATAAGCTGGTCTTATATAGTAATTTGTCTCTGGCTTTCTAGTTTCAGTTTTAGGTAGGACAGTCTCTGATTACTCTATGGTGTTAAAGGGGAAGGGGGACTTGGGTAAAGGAATGATTATAATGCTTTTACTGTTCTTAACAGAACCACCCTCTATAACTACTCCTTTGCTCCAAATAACCTGATTATATATAAATAATGGATGTGTTTGATGCTTTTCATTATAATCAACTAGGATCAGTTGTTTGTGTGTTTCAATAAAGGACATTCCATTTTGACTCAACTGTGGGCTACCTACTATTTTCTATTTTATTATTTTGTAGCATGTATTTTACAGTTTGATTTTTATTAATGAACTAGGTGCTTAACATAATTCAGGAGGTGAACATCACACCTCCACACTGTGAAGTTTCTCCTTGGTTTAGTATGCTTAGTCTCAAATCATCTGTGATATGCCTTTCTCTCCATACTGTTATGAGTACTTACAGGATGCTCTTTCTCTCCTATTTCACCCAGCATCTTTATTATATCTGCTGTGACCTCATCTGAGCCTGCTGCTTTCCCTGACTTCATTTTCCTTAGTGCTATTCTTACTTCTAGGGTGGGCTCCTCTTTTTGACTCATTGTAGGCTGCGTCTGGGACAGTACAGCTTCTGTGATTGTTTCTTCTTTCACAAGCTGCTGGAAATACTCCTTCCATCTGCCTTTGATGTCCTCTGGACTGGTGAGCAGGTTGTTGCTGACATCAATTATGAAGGGTGTCTGACAATCTTCTTTATCTTTCTGTCTTTGCCTTGCAACCTGATATAGATTCTTTGTGCCCCTTACAGAGTCAGTTTCCAGAAGTTGGTAGAGTACCTCAGATGCCCTATTCTTTGCTATTGCAGCTCCTTTCTTAGCTTCTTTGTTAGCCAACCAGTAGTCCTTCCTAGCCTGGTCAGTCTTTTCTATCTCCCACTTCTTCCTGCATTCCTTCTTTCTTTTCATTTTACTTCCTGGACTCCTGCATTCCACCACCAGCTGTCCTTATGTGCCTTATTTTCATACCTGGCTTGGCCAGATATCTGTTCTGTAGTGCTAACACATGTTGTTTTGAGGTGCTGCCATTCTTCTTCAACTCCACCTATTTCCTCCTCTACCTGGGGTGTTAGAGCCCTATGTAATTCTTTGAACTCCTGTGCTTTCTCTGCAGTCAATTCTCAGGTCTTCAGCCTGATCTCATTTGACTTTAGACTCTTCACTGACCATTGCCTGGAGCTGATTCTGGCAACCAGTGGCTTATTCTGTTAGCTGCTTGCTTCACTGGGGATGACTTTGCAATCACTGATTCTATGCCAGTACCCTTTTTTTACTAGGAGGAAGTCTAGGTGAGTTGCATGTTGGCCAGTCTTGTATGTGATCTTGTGACTCTCTCTCTTTCTGAACCATGCGTTGGCTACTAGTAAGCCATTTTCCAGACAGAAGTCTAGAATGGCCTCTCCTTCTTTATTCCTGTTGCCCCACCCATGTGGACCCAGGTAGTCTTCATATCCTGTTTTGTCTGTCCCAACATGTGCATTCAAGTCACCTATTGTCAACACCAGTTCATATTGTCCTGCTTTATCTAGTAGGTCCTGAAACTACTGCATGAATGCACTCTTTGCTTCACTATCATGACCCTGCTGTGGGTCATAGGCTGAGATTATGAATACAGCCCTATCATTAGGCTGGAGTATGATTGCCATGAGTCCCTCACTAATTCTGATGATATCCCTCACTACGTTCTGAAGCCTCTCTCTCACCACAATTTCCACACCATTTCTAACCTGTCCTCCTTCTGAGTAGTATACTCTGTATCCCAAACCAAGTGTCTTTGCTGCACTGCCCATCCCTCTTGTCTTTTGGATACATAGGATGTTCAGTCTTCTCCATACCATCAAGTCATCCACTTCCAAGCTGAGTCCTGTCAATGAATGTACATTGAGTGTAGCAATTCTTAGTTCATATTTAGCAGGTTGATTAGTTTTACATCCAGCTTTTGCTCAACAGAGCTATCACAGGTAACCAACACTGGGCAACTGGACACCAGCTTTCCAGTAGCTTATTGACCCAGGGCTACTGGGCTTTATGCTGGGTGCAAACTGGCAAATAGGGATACATACACCCCTCCCACCATTAGCAAGGTACCCTAGTGTAAGTCAGCATATGATGGGTCCTCAATGCACTTATCACTGGCAAAATCCATACTCATTTAACATTAGTCAACATTACCAAATCACCTAGAGCTATATTTTATAGCATTGAATGGCTAGC
Organism: Protopterus annectens; assembly: GCF_019279795.1. Taxonomy (NCBI): domain Eukaryota; kingdom Metazoa; phylum Chordata; order Ceratodontiformes; family Protopteridae; genus Protopterus; species Protopterus annectens. The sequence goes on along the minus strand of NC_056744.1, from coordinate 1,355,050,940 downwards.
CCGGCCACAGCACCCAGTCTGTGATCCATGTTCTCCTATCTTGAGGATACTGTGTACCACAGTAGATGCCCAAAGAGATTGGTCTATACAACTCTTACCCCTATAGAGCACCATGTAGAGTCTGTGCTGCTGCCATTAATGACATACACATATAATTAATAATGAAAACACACTGATATTTTTATGACAGTTGCAAAAAAAAAGAGTTGTATTATTCTTTGTGACTTTAACATACATGCAACAAGCACCTGTGCCAACACTAACTTAATTATAGATCTAATAATTATAAACATAGCCTACAGATGCATAAATAAAAGCATACTGCACAGCAGCTTAAGTAATTAATGCCCAGTGACCTCCATTTGAACCTTCATGACTATAGCAACCCCAACAAGGAGATGATAACTAGAAGGCCCTTTCTACAACTTAAACAAACAATGATTAACTCTCACCTTGATGCAGCTAATTGGAGCATACTGTATCCTGAGACAGACCTTACCCCAGCACTCACTTACTTTGTTTCTACATTGCCAAAAGTTCAGGACACTGTCTTCCCTCTTAACTGAGCTAAAGTAAAAGTGAAATTGTGCCCTGGCTTACCAATGACATCAAAAGGCAGATAAAACTAAGAAACAGTGCCTCAACAGCCTTCAAATAGGACATTTTAAATAAGCAATTGCATGATTTTTTTCCTGAATTACAGAAAAGCAGTCAGGATATCTACGAATAGAGTTAAAACAACATGCCCAAGAGACAGAAACATCTTTAACCTCTAAGCCAAAACTTTTTTTGTAAAAATAGTAAGAAGCTAACAGGACAAATCAGTTAAAACTCCTTAGCATCCTTTGTCACTACATTTCATTTCTCTAGCATTTCTGTAAATTACACTGCTATTTAACCTAAACTAAACTCAAATAGAAATACATTTATAAAACGTTGTACTACTTTTCTTAAACATGCAGCTCAAATAATAGCTAAATCTCTCACACATAGATTCAGTCTCTTTCCAGCCACCAGACTTCTGCCCGCTGAGTTTAATCATTCCATCATAATCCTCTTGCATAAGTGCTCATCCCCTTCCAATCTAACTGATTACAGGCGGATAGCCAACCTGTGTCCCATTACTAAGATAGTTGGGAAATTAATGCACAAGCAGTTGTTTAAACATATAAAAATCTATGGGTTGCTCTGTGATCAGCAGCTTGGATTTTGACATGTATTCAGCACAACTGCATTCATTTCATATACTAATAACATCTATATTACTCTGAATAAGGACTTATTTTAGCTGAGGTCTTCATTGATATGATTAGAGCATGTCAGATGGTTAATCATTCACTTATTCTAAATAAACTGGTAAGGTTTATTTTTGCTGACAATGTACCTGTGGTTCAAAACCATTTAATATGAAGACCCTTTCAAGTTCAATACAATAACTCCCTGTGCTCTACACTTTCTTAAAAACTGGGGTCCCTTGTTATTTTCCGTATTTATCAGTGATATCTGCTTAGATCTTCCATCTCTGGACCTTATCTTGTATGGAAAAGATATCCTACTACTGGACTCAAATAAATCATTCACTGTTCTAAAGATTAAGTTCATGGATCTCCACAACTGGTGAACTTTAAATAAGCTACTTATCAGCCCCCAAAAAGCAATTTAATGCTCTTCTCTGCTCATCATAGACTGCCTTCCTCAGAGCAGCTGCTACTTACAGACACTAATAATAATGCCATTCCTAATGCCACAGAACAGAAATATCTAGGACTTACTCTATACCAATGCTTGAGATTCACAGCACACACTGATAAAATTGCAACAAAAGTACTTTCATAACCAAAGCCATGCTACAGAATCTGTCATCTCCTATCTTCTAATGGCATGAACTGCCATAGCCTGGAACATTCTCATTCATAAAGTAGAATAAAGTCTGTCCCTGTTATGCCTCCACTCAGCTTACAACACAAACTGCAATCTCTAAAAGCAAGGATTTGTAGCTGTATTCTTTTATCTGACCCAAGAAAGCATCATTGTAAGGCTTTAAAGTCTATCAAGTAGATCCCAATTTCTTCACATTTCACGCTATTGCTAGTCGTATTCAAAATCAGCCCTCCTTTGAGAAGGAAATTACTCATCAGAGAGCAAAACTATATAGTTACCGGAAAGAAAAGCTTATATAAGTCCAAACCCCTTTCAACTCAGTTATAGGTAAGATAGCCTTATCTAAAGATGGACCAGTCACTTGGAACAGACTACCTGCTGAGATAAGAAACCAATAAATTTGGGGTGCATTTAAAGGTGCATTAAAATGTCACTTAAGAATGAAACTATATGACCTGCTTTTGTGAAAATGGATAGAATGCAGTTACAGCCTTTATTGTCATGCTTTAAATATAACTATTTTGTTTGCTAATATGTGGAATTATACTAAGATGTATTTTGTGTAGACTCTTGCACTATAATACTTAGTAAATGTTTTTGTTCTTTTACTAAAAGTTACATTATTTTCTCTTATTAATAATGTTATGTAAACATACAAGTATTTGTTGTGGACTAGAAACTATATTCTTTTTCACAAAATGAGAACGGATCATCACTGAAAAAAAGTCAATAAATCTGCTCACCTATCCTGTTAATAAATAAAGAAATAACTACTAGATTACCTAGATATGCAGGAACCCAGGATGGCTAAGGAATGTTTTTTTTTTTTTTTTTTTATTTATTTATCCTTTGTTGACCTGTTTAGTCTCACTAGGCTAGTAGCCTCTTTTCAGGGAGATGTGGGGTGGTATTAATACTACTAGAGAAAATTTGGACAGGGTACTGGGGAACTTCTCCTAATTGTCGTTGTTGCAAGTGGGACCTAGTTTGTTGGTGCACTTCCTCTTTCCATTCCAAGTGCAGATGCAGCCCGGAGAAATGAAGACAGATGAACAGAGAAGGAAATGATGCAGTTTTGAAAGAAATGAAAAAGAAAGCAAATATCAAGACCAGAGAATGTGTGCAGAATTCTGAGGAAATATTTCAAAGAAATCTGTTTGGTGGAGAGGAGTCAGCAAATGGTGGTTGTACAATTACAGCTCTCCAGTTGGGAGGGCTGCAGGATGATTTAATTAAAGAATTGGTGGTGCAGAGTGATCCAGAAAATGAAGGAGATGTTTTCTTGGGGACATTATGGAGAAAATACAAAAAGAGGATGCAGAGGCAATCCTGAAGAATAGTGGTGAGATGGAAAAGAAAACATGCAGAGAAAGTAAAAGAAGGTAAAAGTGGAGTAGCAGAAAAGAAGGCAGAAGAAAATGATAAATAGAAACACATAGTAAGGATTCAATGAAAAGAGGACAAAGAAATGGACTGGTATGAAGTACGGGACAATTTAAGAGCTCCTTTGGGTATAAAAGCACACAGGGTAAGAGCATTTATTCCTATTAATAAAGAGACATTTTGTGACCTTATATTTGAAACTGTGTTTTCAATGGAATATTTTCTTGCAGAATATGAAAAAAAGAAAAACTGTATAATCCACAGAATCTTTATATGATAACAGCATTTAACAGGGAAACAAAAAAGAAAATTCATGTACACTTTTGAACAGAGGTAGAAAGAGAGACTTTGAAAGCACAGTTGAAAAAAGTTTATGACAAAAGGGGTTTATGGAGCATCTTATGGCTGGGATTGTAATACTGTGTTAAAAATAGAACGAGAAAAATACGCATATACCAAGCATGATGAATGTGAAGGAGAATACAGGTTTTGTAAAATACTGGGCACAACCAAAAGCAGTTTTTTGTATAAAAGAAGGACATTTGATAAATAACTGTTACTAAATAAAATGTTATATTCATGGGGAAATGTGACATGATGCAAAAAATGTGAATTGAAATGTTACAAATGCAACAAAAAATGGACATTTGTGGATGGATTACAAAAATGAAAATAAGAGCAAGGAAAAGGAAAAATAAAGAGCAGAAAAGGAACAAGGAGGACATTTTAGAAGTAGTAGAAATAGAAGACAATCAGATGAGAAAAATTATTTAAAAGGATAGAGAAGAAGGTTCTGAAATAAGTGATGAAGAAGACATAAACTCTGAAGTAGTAAAAGGAAAAAAAATTCTATTGGTAAAAGGGTAAAGACAGAAAAAGGAAATTTAAAGCAACAAGTACCAAAAATAAGAAAGTGCGCTTGTAAAACGGTTAAGGTTTTTGACTCACAGACACAAAATACGGTGTTTGATTCTCACCTTTAGGATGGGTATTGGATAGGCTTAGAATGGACTACTAAGAAAGCTAGCCTAGTGATTAGGTATGAACTTATGAAACCATAAATCCATGGAAAAGGGAAAATGAACATTTTTTGAGTGCTTTCTGTAAACGTGAATGGTATTAAGAATATAGTAAAAAGAATATGGATTTTGGTGTAATACATATGAAGTAGATGTACTTATATTAGAAGAAACAACATTTTTAACAAATGAACAATATTGCAAAGAAACTATGAGGGGGAAAGATAATCTGGAATTTGGGAAATGAGATGTTCTGGAATAGCTGTATTATTTATTTATTTATTTGTTTGTTTGTTTGTTTGTTTGACATTTGTTTACCGGGGTATTTTGATTGGGTCTTTAGAACCCGTTTTCAGCAGAGGCCCAGGAAAAAAAGCTTCACATACAGTACAATAGAAATATAATATAATCCAATACAATACAAATGGCATTAGAAATACTATACAAAAATAGACTGAAAGAACATAAACTATGCTATAAGATATTACAATATATACTACACATCTAGACATTTGTTTAGAATTAAACCATTATATACAATAATAGTTACTCTCACCATATATATAGCCTATGAGTAGCTAGTGCCCTAAACAGTATGTAGGTAGTGCATTGCATGACACTGACTGTTATTATAGTACATGAAAAAATGGAATGTTAGTTTCAGTTAGGAAAATAATAGCCAGAAAGTTAGTGATGCAGAAAGATAGTGAGAGAGTAAAGAAAAATAGAGGCATTACAGTCTGAGCAGTAGCTTAAGGATATGGCATAGAAACAGAGAAGGAGGTAGGAGAGCCTTAGGATCTTGCAGACTGTGAGGGAGTTAAATGTGACAGAAGAGGACGATGGGAGGCTGAAACTAATGTGGAAGAAGAAGAAGAGCTGTGCATTAGGCAGGCTTTATGCAGAAGCAGAGCCATGTATTTTTGAGATGATTTTTTAAAGAGACTTTGAAATGGGTTAGGCCAGGCATAGACCTGGTAGCTAGAGGTAGTGAATTCCATAGTATAGAGACAGACTATGAATACAGAGAGTGACCTGGTTTTCTTGTGGGTTTTGAGAAAGCTAAGAGATGTTTGCCTTTTGATCGTAAGAATCAATATGGTGTGTAAGGTGTGATTAGATTGGCTAGTGCAGGGCAGGCTGTAGGCTTAAAAATAAGGTTGTGCAAGGTGGATAGCTGAATAAAGGCAAGTTAGTTGTGGAGTTCAAGCCAGTTTAGTTCTAGTAGTGGTTTATAGTTGTGTGTGTGATATTTAAAATTTGTTGCAAACTTTGCAACTTTGTTGTAGCACTGTTCCATCTTGCTTAGAGTAGAAGTTTCTACGTTAGTTAGGATAGCAGCACTCTAAAGAAGGGAGGGAAGTAAAAATGTTTTTGCAAGGGTAGTTTTGGTTGGTGCAGTAATGCTTATTTCTATATAGGAGTCCCAGTTTTTGATGTATATGGGGGGGGGGGGGTCAAATGAAAGTTTATTGTCAATGATAACTCCTAGAAGTTTGGTTTCCTGCACTATTTCTATGACAGTGTTGTCAGATGCAAGAATGTTGAAATGATCAGTTACAGGGGAGGAGTTTTTGGGTTGAAAGAGTACTAGTTTAGTGTTCTTTGGATTAAGAAAGAGTTGGGCATTTCTTAGTCAGGATTCAACAGCTGTAAAGGACTGCTGAGTTTTTGAAAGTAGTTTTGGTAGTGATTGAGCAGTACAGATTATGGTGGAATCATCAGCATTTTGAATGAGTGTTCCAGGGTAACAGGCAGTGTGAAGGTTGTTTGTGCGAATGTTTAAGAGTAGGCATCTGAGGATAGAGCCTTGAGGGACTCCAGTAGGGTTATGCAGAAAGGACAAGAGTTAATTGGATTATTTCACTGCTTGTTTATGATGCTTGAGGTATCTCTGAAACCATTTTACTGTGTTATCTGAGAAGCCTAAGTTAGACAGTGCATTCAATAGTAAGGGGTAAGACACTGTATCAAAGGTCTTGTAGAGATCAAGAAAAACCAAGGGTGTATAGCATCCTGCATCTCTGGCCCTTTTCACGGTGTCTGTAAAGGATAATAGAGCTGTAGCTATGTTGTGGCTGGGTCAGAAGCCATGTTGGGTTTTAGCTAAAAGATTATTTTGCAGTAGTATTGCATTATCTGCTGATGGATACCTCTCGAAAATTTTGGATATGGGTGACAAGATGGATATTGGATGGAAATTGGATGGTTCAAAAGAGTTTCCTACTTTATGGATGGGGGTGATGTGAGATTGTTTCCATATGATAGCTACTTCTAATTCAGATAAAGACCTATTTATAAGGATAATGATTGGGTAGGTGATTGAGTTGGCCGCTAGTTTGAGGTAGTGTGGAAGAAGATATTCAGCTGAGGTGGAGCAGATTTAGTTTTTGTAGCAGTTTCTTAATGGTGTCAGTGGGTATGGGCTGAAATAAGAATGGGGTTCATATGACATTTTGTTGAGTAGGGGGGGTTATTAATGACAGGGTTAGAAGTAGATGATGGTCTAGGGTTGGTGTCCAAATAGGTTGAAGGATGGGGGTGTCGCATATGGTTTACCACCAAAAACAATCAGTGAAGTAGAATGTTCATGGATGCAAAAACAAGGTCTTTGAACTCTAAATACTTGACTTGAGTCACCGAATTTAAATTTATGGTTATGGGCTTTTCCGAATATTTACAGGGATCTGTTACACTGATAAGAGTAAAATATGCTAAAGTGTTAATTTAGCTTTACCTTCAGCAGTAAAAGGTCTGTGAGTGTGGGTGAGTAAATGGGTTGGGATATCCTTCCAAATTCAACACTACAAAACAAAACACACTAATGTGTGGTAAACCACTGGAGGGGTACTTCCTGTTCCATCTGCTTCACTCACTCTGCTCCTCTACCCTGCCCCATATTCCACCTGCCCCAGCACCTCTGCTCATATCCCAAGCAAACCACTCCCCCTTATTCCAATGATCAAACTATATATAACTCTACCTTGTCCACATCCACATTTCATTCCCACCTTACCTAATTTTATTTAACCAAACTTATCTGCTTTCCCTTACATCCATCACCTTGAAATTTCATCCCCCCAATACACTTCTTGGCATCTTACTGTACTTCATTATCACAATACAATCACCATCTCAAACTATCTTACATTAACTCCAGGCTTACCATCTTCTCTTCTACTATACATGCACCAAACTAACATTGCACCATAAGTTTACTGCTGACCAATCACATCTCCCCTACCTCTCCTTATTACAAACCACAAGGTAAAACACCTAACCACATTGTCAAAGCCCACCCTGAAGTCAAAACATTTCAAAGTTATCTTAAGCTGCTCACATATCACTAGATAGTATACCTCTCTATTTCCATCTGATAGTACATTCTAACATATAAATACCACATTTACTATTTTTACCCATCATCACAGTTGACATGCTTCTTCTAACCTGCTTATCCTCTTTACTCTTAATTCTCAATCTTGCTACAACTATATACTTGCATACCCCACAAACTAATACACATCAACATCCTCCTCCAACAATCTCCCCAATAAACAACACAACTTCTCAAATATCTCCTCCCAGCTTTTCCCCTATAACCTCCCATATTATTCAAGCCACAGATTGGCCTCCTCACCTCATGTGAAACCACACTTCATACCATCATCTATTAATAAAAACACTTCCCATGGTACTCATTCCTCATTAATTATCTTTTCAAATGTGGAGACATACATCCTAACCCAGGTCCATCCTGTAATCCTAACCACAAGAGTATCCCCATAGATTTAAACATACTTACACTGAACCTTAGAAGTATGTGTACACAGGGACAATTTTGACACTGAGCTACATATATCAAATTCTTTGAAGTACAATTAAAATTACCCTTGGCTACATATTTGACATCTTGAATAAAATGGTGTCTCCCACTAAAATATGCTTACACTGGGACTGGCCCCACATTTGTAGGTGCCTGTTATTCCAGAGACCCTCTATTAGCCCTGTCCCCAGTGTCAAAATTGTCCCTGTTTTTATGTAGGACAAACCTCCAGGAGGTTGAGGGACTGAATTTATGAGCATTTTTTAGGTATTAGAAAAGAAAAACCAACCAATGCATTGTTTAAACATATATCAGGAAATGCAAGTCATAAATTTGCTTTTCTGTTCTTGATTATCTTAAAAGGGACACTCAAGGAAAAATCATGTATGAATATTTTAATGCTAGGGAACAACAGTGGCAGATAAAATTAAATGCAACAGTTTATCTGGGATTAAATGAGATGTGTTCACTGTGTCCCATTTTAAAATTAAGGAACTATGAAGTTAAGTAATCAAAATGTTACAGGGGGATTTAGGGGCCTAAAACGGTTTGATATTTTTAATTTTTTAATTTTTTGTTTTTTGTTTTTTAAAAATGATGTGTTGGAGAACATGGTCACGTGATGTTTTAATTGCTGTATTAACTATATAAATTGATGTTGTTTTTTGACAATTTAGTTCTGATGAAGTTCCATTCAAGGAAGAACAAATGCGCTTAACTAACTGTTACAATAAAGTATCGAGACAACTGGTTTCAAGTTTTGTTTTTTATCCCTATCTACTGCGGTATTGTCAGTATTTTTGTGGTTTATTATATTTATTTGTTTTATATATATATATATATATATATATATATATATATATATATATATATATGTCTGTGTAATGATCCAGAGAGGTAGTGGATTTTGGAGACAATATGGAGAGCACATCAACCATGGACAACCTGACAATGCTTGTACACCAAATGAATCATCAACCTAATGCTTTGGGTTTCAAATTCATGATTTGCCATAACAAATGGAACTAGTACCAACAATAGTTCTGGCTTAATGCTTTGGCTTACTATTTATCCAACAAACAAGCCAGTCAAGTCAGGATTTTACTAAGTCTTTGCCTAATCAGTTTAATTTTTCCACTTGAAAAAAACAAGGTTTTAACTTTATTTTGGAACTTAATTGGTCACTGGTTAAAAAATTGGTTCTGGTTTCCATGTCCAATAAACTAAAAGAGTTTGAGAATTATTTTGAAATTCAAAAAGATTCAACTTGAGAATTCTTTTTAATGAAGAATATAGACTCCAAATGTGTCCCGAAGGGATTAAGGTTATGGAGATATCCAAATGGAGCAGTAGGTAAGCCAAACATATTACAAGAACTGTAGATATTTGATGGAGCTGGTTTAGACATTTTATGGCTAATTATTAAGTACAATAGCATTGAATTGGAACAGTCATCAGCCCAGCTTGACATTCTAAATAAACAGATCATAGATGATCTTATATTTGAACACTAAGAGATGAATTATTTAAATGCATTTCATAGGGTTGATTCCATCTGCAACCAAATGGTATAACGTAAGACCGCAAAATTGAAAACAGATGTTGAAGACTATGTAAAGGTAAGGGTGTATCTGAAACCACCAGGTTTCCAAGGAAACCATACTGGTTTTACCAATCATGTGGATTCAAACCCTCTTACTAGGGCAGAGCACATATATACATGTCATGATTGAGATGGCCACTGCCTCCAGGGCAGGAGACAGTGAGGTGGTTCGAGAGGATCAGGAACTATCAAGAATGAAACAACATGCAGAGTTTGAATGAGGCTTATTTAGCCCAGGGATCAAATCCCAAGAAATATTACAGGAGGAACCAACAACAGAACTAGAAGAGCTCATTTCTAACCAAGGTACTGATTACATATCTGTGGAAATTCTGTCTAATACTGTTAATGATTTTACCATTTACAACTATTCTGACAAACAATTTACAACAGCTTATACTGATTTATTAGAAAGGGGACTTACTTTTGTGCCATCAAGAAGAGCAGATGTTACCATGACGATAATAGACGTAAAGCTGTTTATTAGAAAATTAACTGTAACTCTTTGGTTCAATGGAAATGAGAACACTGCATGTACTAATAATATTCATCAACCTAGTATATTTAATCCCCCGTACAGCAAATTTTGCAAGTTTTTCAAATACTTTGTGATGGACAATTGAGATATTTGTAAGCATCAATGCAATTTTAATTATTGCAATTTGACTAAGAATGAATGATGTTTATTGCAGGAAAGTTTGACTGATTACAACATAAGGTTTATGGAGTTGGATAAGGGAGGGGGACTAGTTTTGATGAACCAAGTAGATTATTTCAACCGTATGAATTCTTTGCTTATGGAAGATACTAATGAGACCATATCAAAAAATGAGATTACTATCACTTATTCAAAAATAGATTTATGTTTGGAAAATCTATTAATGGAAGGTCTCAATACTAAAAGTGAGTTTGAATTTATGTTTAATGACAAACCGGTAATTGCTAGTATTTTGGGACTCCCAAATTGCACAAAAGTATCGTTAGCCCTCCTTCTAGACCATTTGCCAATGCCAAATATTCAAAGACATTCGTTATAGCTAAATTTTTGGCTATAAAATTAGAGAGTGGGTTAAATAATGCTCAGCAGATTTGTAAAGATTCATGGCATTTTCTTAAGATGTTCAATTGTGTGGTGTTTCGACATGACACAATTTTTGTTACTATAAATGTCAATAATTTATTTCTGTTATTCCACACTAAATTGGCTTTAACTGGTTTAAACAACAACTGGCTAAATATACCCAATTGGATACTGATTGCATTAACATAATGGTTATCCTCATGGAAATAGTTCTTAAGGATTTTTTTTATATTTTGAGGTGAGGTGTTTTAAACAAACTACAGGGGCGAATATGGGTGCATCTTACACCCCCATGTCATGTCTGAGTGGAACACTATCATTTATTTAACAGTCTCTATGCTAATAGTTGGGGTATGTATACTAGATTAATTGATGACATATTTCTTTTATGGAATGACACACTGAAAAAACTACAAGATTTTTTTTCATACATTAATAATACAGTTGAACTTTTGTCCTTTTCCGATACCCAGCATTATGATTATACAGTGTTTTTAGATGTACTTATTAGTAAAGATCTGTCCAAAAATAACTTTGTATCTAATATCCATCGTAAACCAACCTTTTCTAATTCCTACCTTCACTTTTCGAGTTGGCATCCCCAACATCAAAAGAAGTCAGTGATAAAGGGCCAGTTGGTACATCTTGCCAGAATGGTATCTGACAACAACATGTTTATTTTGGAATGTGATAAAGTCATGGATATGTTTTCCACTTGGGGATACTCCGAGGAATTTTTAATGGATATTAAAATGGAAGTGGTTACCAAGAGAAAAATGGGTGTGTTTTCCCCAACTATAAATAATGCTAGTCTGACTCTGAAGACCCCCCTCCAAGATACGAATAAGTGTAATAATAATTCTTTTGTTACAACTTATAGTTTAGATACTTTAGCAATTATAGAGACCATTAATAAGAATTGAAGGATATTTTTAAGTGTGTCAGAAATTTTGGATAAGTTGGGACCAAAACTAGCTTTTGTGTATAAAAAAGATAAAACTTTCAAATATTGGTTGGAGAATGTGAGGGCTAATAGATGGGTCTCTGGAATAACTGTCACCTACAAATCTGGGGCCAGTCCCCAGTTTAAACACATTTTAGTGGGAGACATCATTTTTATTCAAGATTTAAAATATGTGGCCAAGGGTTGTTTTAATTGTACCTCAAAGAATGTGATATATGTGGCTCAGTGTCTAAATTCTCCCTCTTTTTATGTAGGAAAACCTCCAGGTGGTGGAGGGACTAAATTTATGAGCATTGTTTTTATATTAAAATAGGAAAGCTAACCAATGCATTGTTTAAGCATATATCAGGAAATGCAACTCATAAATTTTGCTTTTTTGTTCTTGATTATCTTAAAAAGGACCCTCAAGAAAAAATCATGGATGAACATCTTAATGCTAGGGAACAACAGTGGCAGACACGATTAAATGCAACAGTTTCTCTGGGATTAAATGAAACATGTTTACTTTCTTCCCATTTTAAAATTAAGATGTTACAAAAGTTAAGTAATCAAAATGTTATAGGGGGCATTTAAGGGTCTAAAAGAGCTTGATACTTTTTTTTTTGGTTTTTAAAAATTCTGTATTAGAAAACATGGTCATGTGATGTGTTACTGCTGCATTAACTATGTAAATTGATGTTGTTTTTTAGCAATTTAGTTCTGATGAAGTTCCATTCAAGGAGGAATGAAAGAGCTTAAATGTTACAATAAATCATCCAGACAAGTGGTTTCAAGTTTTGTTTCCTATCCTTGCTTACTGAGGTATTGGCAGTAATTTTGTGGTTTTAAAGTTGGTAGTTTATTATATTTACATATCTTTAGAATGACTGCATAATTTCAAACTGTTAATTACAACTAGAATATCCTTGTAACCACAACATATACCATCCTTATACTCATACATCAGTGCAGCGTATCCCCACTCACCCTGCCCAAATAAGCAGCATCCATACCACCACTCATTTATTCTTATTAATCAAAGCAATGTCCTACTGCTCACTTTCGTCCCCCAAACTCCTTGCATCAGCACCAAACACCAAGAAGGAGAACAGAAGAGAGTCAAGCCTGCCCCTGTTCTCCACCTAAACACAAACCTCAATAACCATACCATCCAAGAGAACTCATAAAGAAACGGAGGGAGGGCGGGTACCAAGGTCATCACAAAATCTGATTCCCTTTCCCAATTGCACTCACATAAAACCCATAAGTCCCACTCTATACCTACCTCACTTCCTCTACGCTTCCCCCTATTAAATTAAACCTTCCATTCCCAGAATCTACTCAGTTTTATTTATTTTATTTTACATTTGTTGACCAGGGTAGTCCAACTGGATATATGTTCATTTTCAGAGGAGGCCCAGGGAGGAAAGCTCCACATACCAAAAAAGAGACAGTACATACATCACTGAGTGATAAACTCAGGCAGACATGTTTAGAAAAATATAGACAAAGAATACAGGCAAATTTCAATATACACAATGTGCAGACTTACATCTGATTGGCAAAGACGTAGGGTGGCTTATCAATGCCCTTGGGCAGATAGCCTAGTACCTACCTATGACCCTATGAACCTATGAATACAATCAGATCTCATAATTCACAATGCTTAGACATTCAAATGTAATGAGGCATAGATACTTGGCTAAACAGCAGGTTGGGTAGCAAGACATGTATTAGTGAAGTTGTCAGGTTTAGAACAAGAGCACAGCCAATGAATGAGGTATTTTTTGAGATCTCTTTTAAATCCTTGGTAATCGTAGTAGGGAGTAGATTCCAGATTTTACCGGTTGAGTTGGCAAATATAGTATCGCCTGCAGAGTTGTTGGATTTTTGGGTCAGTATCATTAGTTTATCAGCTGAGCATAATGGCCTTGGGGCACTATGAGGGGTGAAAATATTTTTGAGGGCAGGGGTGTTATCAGGTTGATGGAGTATTTTATGCGCTACTATAAGCTGGTTGAACTGTAGAAGGGTAGGATACTCTAGCCATCCCAGTGCTTTGAGGTTCTGGCAATGGTGGGTCCTAAAAGCCATGCCTGTAGCAAATCTGGCTATATGATTGTAACATCCTGATAATTTGTTGAGATCAGTTTTGGATAAGTTAGTGAGTACAGGAGAGGCATACATAAGGGTAGAGAGGAGGTATGATCTTGCAATAGCTACCCTAGCTAGGGGGGGTGAGGAAACGTTTGGCTCTGTACAGGGAGCCAAGTTTTTTGTTGACGGACTTAATAGTGTGATTGACATGTTTATCAAATTTAAGGTTGTTGTGTATTATTACACCTAGAATCTTTTTATGGTCATCAGGGGAGATGATGGTGTCATTGCTAGATTTGATGTTGAAGCAAGGAGGAGGAATTCAACGCTTAGGGGAGAAAAGTAGTAGCTTGGTTTTGTTAGGATTTAGAAGCAGGGAGCGATTAGCTAGCCATGTTTCTACCTTGCTGAAAGTGGTCTGGGTGAGGGTTAGAAGTTGTGTAGGAGAGGAGGCAGAGCATATTAGCGTTGAGTCCTTCTCTCACTTCTCTCCCACTCCTTCTCCCACAAAACACAAATACATGTGAGAGATGCAACTATATAGCCAAACTGGAGGCTGAGCTCTCGCAACTCAGGACTGACAAGACCAGACAGGAGGAGAAGGAAACTACGCACACCATAAACCCAGTTTCACATAGAACTATCACAACTGCAAAACAAACACATAAACACACAAAGACATACTCGGAGGCACTGATCAAAAATCTACCAAAACTACAGAGGCCTCCAAAGCAGACGCCCAAGCAACTGCCACCTCAAGACATAAGACATGCAACACATAGTTCTCAAAGTCGGTGTGCTAAACAGTCACAGCCCTTAAGGCCAAACACAATGCCAGACACACTTGTTATAGGTGACTCCATAGTCAGACGCACTGACGTCCCACTCACCAGACTGAACAAGGAAAAGATCACAGTAAGCTGCCTGTCAGGTGCTAGAATCCGCCACATAACACAAGCACTCAGGTCACTCCACAGCAAGTACAAGTATGACTCAGTCATTGTACATGCTGGTGTGAACGACCTGAGACGTACCTCCCTGGACTTCATGAAAAGAGACATAGAGGAGCTCTCAGATTATGTAGCCCAGGCCGGTATGACCCTGACCCTGAGCAGTATCCTACCCTCACCAAGAATGATGCCACAATACGGAGACAAAATGATCAGCTTTAATAATTGGCTTAATTACTGGTGTCATTCTAAGGGGATCCAATGTCTGCCTGGGATGACATGCTTGACAAGCCATGCTGCTTCGCAAGGGACGGCTTGCACCTGTCACCCCTTGGCTTCCAGATATTGGCAAAGGCTCTTGCCACCCCCATAGTGCCTTTTTTAGGCAAGGCTCAAATGATAAACCTACCACCCTAGAAAACAAAAATGGAGAAAAACTAAGGGTAATACTGCTCAATGCCAGAAGCCTAAACCTCAAGATGCACGCCCTCGAAGCCTTCCTCAGTATGGAGAACATCGATGTCTGTGCTGTGACTGAAACCTGGTTCAAGGCTCCTGAGAGCACCGCAGCACTATCAGGTTATACCTCATATCATGCGTTCCGGCCCCAAAATCCGGACCGAACCACAAAAGGAGGGGGAGTATCCATATTCATAAAGGATACCCACACCTCCAGGTTAGTGGCAATGCACGAAGCATTGGAGACCATCCAGGTGCAATTAACCATAGGTAAAACTGCCCTACAGTTTGTAGCATGCTACAGACCACCCTCTCAAACTCAGGAAACCCACACAGCCTTCCTGAAGACACTGGAGAGTATGAATGTCTCTCCAAACACCATCATATTGGGTGACTTCAACTACCCAAACATAGACTGGGAACATTACTCAAGCCCCAGCACCCTAGCCCAAAGGTTCCTGGAGTTCATAAACTCAAATGCTATGGAACAACTAGCCACCATTCCCACAAGAGGAGAAAATATACTAGACCTGATCATCACAAACATGGGGACAAAATGCTCCACACCGGAAGTATATCCCTCATTAGTGAGATCAGACCATAAATTAATCTCACTGGAGATCCACATCCTGCCCCCAACCCCAGCAAAAAAGACCACAGTGAAGAACTTCTCAAAAGCAAACTTCACACTTCTTAAGACTGGAGTGGTATCCTTCAAGGCCCCAGAGCCAGTGGAAACCACAACCCACACTGCTGAAACCCTTACAAATGCCTTCTACGAGCACCTCCAGGAATGTATGGATCAAGCAATCCCTAATAAAATCAAGACCCTTTCCACCAAAGGCAGGCACCCAGTCTGGTGGACCCCAGCCATAAACAAACTCTACAACAAGAGGAGAAAGCAACTACATGACAGAGCAAAATCCCTAAAAGGGAAGGCATCTCTGATCAATACTAGCAAAAAACTATGATCACTCATAAAATCATCCAAGGCCAACTTTGAGAGAAAAATCGCTAATGACACAAAAGACAATCATAAGGCCTTCTTTAGCTATGTTAGAAACCTGGGTGGAAACTCCCAGATATGCTCAGAATTAGTCCAAAATGATACAAAAATCACTGAACCCACAGACATTGCCAACATACTGGCAGACAGGTTCAGTGCAAATTTCTCCCCCCCCAAAAGGAGAAATATCTATCCCACCAGAGTCTAGCCTCCCAAACATCTCAGATGCCCAGGTGAGAGCTGCTCTCTCTAAAGCAAAAAACACAGCATCAATGGGACCGGACGGTGTCCCCGGCTGTGTGCTACACGAACTCAATGAGGAACTAAACCCACACATAAGGCTGCTGTTTAATCTTAGCCTTACTACAGGATACGTACCCAAAGAATGGCGTACGGCAACTGTGGTCCCACTCCACAAAGGTGGTGCTTCTACAGACCCTGGAAATTACCGCCCCATAAGCTTGATGAGCCTTGTCTGCAAAGCTATAGAGAGGATCATAATGGAACTCATAAATAAAGACATTGGGGACCTACAGACACTGGATCCTACCCAATTTGGCTTTGTCAAGGGCAGATCCTGCCTCTTGAACTTGGTTGACTTTTTTGAAACAGTCACTAAGGCCATTGATGAGGGTAAGGCAGTTCACACAGCCTACCTTGACCTAGCAAAAGCGTTCGACACAATACCCCACTTGGGCATCATAGAAAAGCTCACCAGCTTAGATGTAAACCCATATGTTACAAGATGGGTTGCAAACTGGCTCAAGGACAGAACACACAGGGTTAGAGTTGCTGGTGCCATGTCAGACTCTAAGCCGGTCATGAGCGGTGTCCCACAGGGCTCAGTCCTGGGCCCCCTCTTATTCGGCATTTATTTTTCTGAAGTGCAGGCAAACATAGGGGGATTGTGGCTGACAAAATTTGCAGATGACTGCAAACTGGGCACCATAATTGACACTCCATCAGACACAGACATCCTCCAGAGAGGTCTCATAGAAATGGATAACTGGTGCCAGAGCCATGGCTTTAAGCTAAATGCCAAAAAATGTATAGTCATACCCTTTGGGAAAAACAAGGTAACCCCTAATTACCACATAGGTGGTAATCCATTAAACACGGAAGAAGTTATCAGGGACCTGGGGACCCAAGTTGACAGTAACCTCTCTTTTGACACTCACATTGCCAAAGTGGTTAGGAAGACCTTCTACATTGCCCACCTGATCATGAAGGGATTCACATCCAGATCAGGTGAGGTCATTGTACTACTATACTCTTCACTTATCAGACCAATGATTGAGTACAACGCCCCATTCGGAATGTACCTTACCCGACACTTGCAGCAGTTGGAAAGACCCCAAAAGTTCCTCACCAAAAGGATAAAGGGGCTCAAATATATGTCATACTCTGCCCGACTGAAGAAACTCCAGCTCTATTCAGTCGCATACCATCTGCTCAGAGGTGATCTGTGCCTGACATACAAGGCCATGTCCAACCCGGAATTAATGGACATGCTCCATCTCAAAAATCCAACTCCACCAGAGCCACGAGAGCAAGAGACTTAAACCTCAACACGGATATAAATAGGACATGCTGGAGTGCCAGATTCATCACCCAGAGACTCCCTACACTATGGAACAGAATCCCAGTCCATGTGAGGCAGAGCCCCTCACTGACTCTGTTCAAGAGAAATCTTGACAAGTGGATGGGAGATCGTAGGTTTACCCCGGGAATCATCTCTGTGTCACTGCTGGACAGATGCACAGCAAACTAATGGGTATAGTATTCTCATCCTAAGGGGTGGTGAAAGCCACACACACTCTGGCTAGGCTTATAAATGCCCTAGGGCAGATAGCCTAGTATGAACCTATGAACCTATGAACCTATGAGTCATCTGCATATTGGATGCAGGTAACTCCTGGAATGGTGGTGTGCAGATCATTGATAAAGATAGAAAAAAGAAGTGGACCTAGTATGGACCCTTTTTTGACACCTAGGGTTAGAGGAAGTTGAGATGACAGCTTGCTCTGCTATAAGACAGCCTGCTGTCTACCGTTTAGGTAGGAGTGAAACCATTGTATTGCATGTTGGTCTAAACTGATGGTTTTTAGGGTATTGAGCAGTAGCTGATGGTAGACTATATTGAAAGCTTTTGAGAGATCTAGGAAGAGTGCTGAAGATAGTTTGTTGTTGTTACAATGAAGATTGATGACATTAGAGAAAGACAGAAGAGCCGTGGTTGTACTGTGGAATGGCCTAAAGCCGTGCTGAGAGTCAGCAAGCTTTCCGTTTTGAATAAGAAAGTGCATGATTTGTTTGTGTATGCATCTTTCCATGATTTTAGCTAGTGGTGAAAGAATGGCTATAGGTGTAAAGTTAGATAATTCCGTGGAACCTCCTCCTTTATGGAGAGGAATAACTGATATTTTCCATATTGCTGGGATGGATCCTTCTGAGATGGATCTGCTGATCAGAATAGAAATGGGAAGTGTTATGGCATCAGCTGCTTTTTGAGGATATTCAGCTGGGAGGTGGTCGGCAGCTAGTGTAGTAGGTTTTACCTTTTTGAGTAAGGTCCGGATCAGGTTGGTAGGTATGGTTTGAAAGATAAAGGTGGGTTGGGTGCTGGGTGGATCAGGGCTAGATGTGCCAGAGCTGTTGTTTGTGTCCGATGGAGTGAGATGGGTAGCTAGAGACTAGATAGTTTCAGTAAAGAAGGAGTTGAAGCTGTTTGCAATTTCAACAGGGGATTTATCAAGGGCAGCTGATGGGGTAGGAGTGGCAGAACAGCCTGGGTGGAGAGGATTGTTAATACCAGCCCAGAACATTTGAGGTTTTAGCTAATATTTTTGTTGTAGGAGGGTGTAGTGATTTTTTTTTTTGTCTAGAATGATAGATTTTTTGGTCTGGTTCCTTAGCTGCCGGTATCTTACTTGGTCCATAGGGGCTTTGGTAACATGCCACCTGGCCCAGGTGTTCTTTCTTAGTTTTATTTAGTTTTTTGTTTCTTTAGATAGCCACGGTGCAACCATGGCTTTTACATGGATGGTAAGGGTAGGAGTATGGTGGTTAAGGATAGTCAGAAATTTGGTACTGAAGTACTCAGCTGCTTGTTGTAATGGGAGTCATTTTAAGAAATTCCAATTACATGCTTTGAATTCTTTTTGGAAGTTGCCAAGGTTAAAGTTCCTGACGTTTGTTATAGTTTTGTAGGTGGGCTGGTTGGGAATGTCGGCTTTGAGCCTAATAATATAGGTAAGGCAGTGATCACTTAGATCATCGGGTAATGTATCTGACTTGTACTTTTGGGGGTGGCTGTTAATAAGTATCCATTCGAAGATACTATCGTTGACTCTATTTTTGCTAAATCTGGTGGGGGTGGCAATGATCTGAGTAAACCATTGGAGGTTTAAATGGGTGGAGGGAGTTTCAGAGGAACAGGTGTTCTAATCAATGTCAAAGTCGCCCAAGGGAATGGTTTCCTGGGGTTAGTTAGAAGCTAGCCAATATAAAATATTTTCTAGAGTATTATAATTTTTGCCAGGTGGAATATAAATGCAGACAATGTAGTTACTCAAACCTTCCCTTACTTCCTAGTCTTAACATCCTTTCCCAAAACAAAACTTCCACACCCACATTTAACTCCCCCTAACCACTAAACTAAAGATGTCACTGGACAAATTGGTTTATTCCCAAACCTCATTTGTCCCAGTCCCTTCAATAAAACACATCACACCAAAATGGCATTTGATGACCTTAATTAACTTCAACAACATAACTTTATTGCATCATTTCAAAATGTTAATCACAACATGAACATCCTTGTAACCATAACATGTAACATCCTTGTAACCATACATAAGGGCAACGTTTCCCCACTCACCCTGCCCAAATAAGCAGCATCCATGTCACAGCTCATTTATTCTTACTAATCAAAGCAACATCCTACTGCTCCCTTTCATTCTCCCAAACTCCTTGTATCAACACCCAACACCAAGAGGGGGAATGGAAGAGGGATAAGCCTTCCCTCTTCTCAACCCACCAGCCTGACCCCAGGCAGTTCTCCCTCCCTACTGCTGAGCTTTCATGAAACCCTCCAAAATAAACCTGCCTCTCCTTAAACAAATTTAAACCAAATTCATTCAGGTGCAATCTATCCTTTCTGAACAAAACTTGATCCCTGTCATCAAAGTCCCTATGCTCTATCATCTGAATACCCAAAGCAACGAACTGCCTCAGCAACCTATAATTAATAAATCTACAAGCCTGTTCTAAAGCCATAAAACTATCAACATTCCTCCAAAATAAGTGAGGTACTATATCTGACCATACAATGCACATACCCAGATATAATCTCATCAACGTAGCCAAATCCTCTTTCATTTGATATACCAATTGTCACTTTGGAATTATTCCCAAGTCATTACCTGCCAAAGGTATCACCAATACTTTAGAAAGCCCCATCCATACTTGTATAAATGCCAACTCATCCATGAGTTGATTCCATATAAGGCCTCTAATACTGTGCCATAAGAGTCTACAACTGAAGCAATGCAAACCCAAATCATTGCTGACTGTCCTAACTGCAACCATCTTCACCCAAGGAATATCTGAATGACCTATAATAAAAAACAACCACTTAATTATCTAATATAAGACAAAAAGGCATTAGAAGACCACATGAGCTACCCTCTTAATGACCTCAACTGATCTGCCTTCCATTGCTAAATCTGAAACCTTGCCTATGTGAAAGAAAGGAGTGGAAAACCTCTCTCTTGGAAAACCCATACAGTGAAAAGCCCTTCTCATCACATATATGAACTGATTACTCATTATCAACGTACCCCCCTCTTGATAGAAAACCAAGTCATGAGACTCACCGCATGGGTCTGCAGTAATTTCCTAGCCCAACTCACCAGCCATATCCAATTAGTCCCACATATCCAAATAACTTTTTTATGCACTTCCCTAACTGATCCATTTTATCTGTACACAACCAAGTGTGTACTACCATAGAAAATTCCATGACATCCTCCCAAGCCAGCAACCCTAATAACTCTGACACATATAAATGCTCAAAAATACATCCACAAACACAAGATGACCTGCAAGACATAATCCCCTGAATTACCAGCCACCAAAGTTAAACCCCACAATAAAACTTGCAAAACCTGCCTTGGCAATTTCCATCGCTTATCCATGTTCACACCAGACACTCTACCCCATCCCTTCAACAAATGCCCAACTGTCCAGCACTTAATAAAGTCACGCAACCCTGCCACCAATGCAAATATACTGATCACAGCTAGATCCACCTTGACCGACTGCACTGCCTTCCCTTTCACCCATGCTCGAGCAAAGTATTGTAATAACAATTCTTCTGCCCAAACTCCCTCCTTCTCATTCAAAATCATACAATGCACTACCATATGCCTTCCTGGAAGATGCTGCCCAAGACTACTGCACCATTCATCTGGTAACTTCAATCCAATGTATCATACTTTGCCTGGCATTACCAGTGGCTCACTCACCTTGGGGCTAACCTGAAAAACTAATGCCAGTAATTACAACTCAGACTTTGTTGTCTTCATCTGTAAAACCTGCACCACTGCAATATTGTCTGAATGTAAAATAACACTCTTTCCCCCCAACTTCTCCTGCCAAACCACTGACTCAACCCAAAGTGGCATTAATTCCAAGAAGGTGTCCTCCTACTTCCGCTCCTCCTTTCAATCTGCCAGCCAACAAGCTACAACCCATTTACCCACAAAAAAATGCTCCCATTCCAAAACCCTCTGCTGCATCTGCAAACAATTGCAATTCACCTTGACCAGCCATTTGCCTGCTAAAAGGAGATGCCATTAAACTGTCCCCAGAGGGACAACCAAAGAACTGAATTTGCCCATGCCAACTTACCAGTTCTTGCCCAATGATATTTGCTGTTCACCCTTTGAACAAAAAAAGGCCACAGACCTAGTGAAAGTATAACTCAGATGAACTGCCTGGCATGGAAAATACAAAAGCCCTAAAAGCTCCATGACATCCTTAACCCACTCCTGTCTATGGACCTCACCCAGCCAATCTTTTCTTTCAAATGTGTTACCTTTTTACCTAGTAAACAAAAATAGTCCATGTTCAGCATCCACTAGAATACCCAGCAAATCCAATACCTTAACTAGACCTTCCCACTTCTGCCTCACCAATGAAACCCCCAGCTCCTCACATATCTGTAAAAACTCTCAGATACCTTCCCACACTCCCCCAAACCCCTCACCTACTATTAGGAAATCATCTAAGTAGTGTACAGCACTTAGAGTGTCCACCCACTGCTGACAAATCGAATGAAGTGCGGTGTTAAACTTCTAAAATGTAGTATAGGCTCCAGAGCATCCCATTTGCAAAGCCCTGTCAAAATAAAACTTGTTTCTAATCAACATGCTTAATAGTGGTCATTCTTCTGCCCTTGTAGTGGCAGAAGATGAATGGCAGATTCAATATCTACCTTTACCAACCATAGGTCCTTAAACCCCTGAATAACCCTCACCAACTCATCTAAAGATAAATAACTCATTTTGACATCCTCTACAGAAATAAAACCATTAACAAAGCTCCTCTCAGGGTAAGACAAATGATGAATGAACCAAAATTCACCAGTGAATTTATTAGGAACCAAACCCAATGGCGAGACCTTAA
Organism: Protopterus annectens; assembly: GCF_019279795.1. Taxonomy (NCBI): domain Eukaryota; kingdom Metazoa; phylum Chordata; order Ceratodontiformes; family Protopteridae; genus Protopterus; species Protopterus annectens. The sequence goes on along the minus strand of NC_056744.1, from coordinate 1,355,028,002 downwards.
AACTGTTAAAAGGGGGTCTGTCAACCAGGCCCAGTAGACTACCCACCTGCTGTTCCTTCTCCAACCAACATTCCTAAATGTCTTCCTTCTCCTGCACTGATCACAAATTCTTACTGACTACTCCATCCCCACCCTTGATTTAATAGAAACCTCCCATGAAAATCAATTAGTTAATTCTTCCACCACTGTCAGGTCAGGAAATTGCTGGTGCATTTGCCACAACACCTGCATGCTAACAGGAGAATGCATCCCCAGGTCATCCCCTTGTCCCCTGAAAGGACACCTCCCCCTCTCTCCCCATGAAAAATTCCCTCTGCCTTGCAGACCCTGAAATTCCTGAAATGAAGACGGTAATCCACTCAAATCAGTCAAAAATAAAGCTTGACTAGCCACATTCCCTTCTCATTGGCCATACTGCACTGCTGGATGTACTCCCACACACTTAGAACAAGTCTGTAACCTACCCGCTACCTATAAACAATGGCATGCACTAAAGTTCAAGTGTACCCCCACCCCTTTCCCTCCCATCTTTCTCCCTCTGTTAACAGCTCCAAAGCTATCCATCGTAGTGGATAACCATATGTCAGGATGCCTAATCTCACTTTGCAAGGACTGATCCACCACCTTCTGTTTCCAAAACTTGTGATTGTACCATAACCAGGCATTTCCCACCCATAAATGTTGAGCCTCATGAATGGTTAGAAAATAATTTATGAGTGGTAAGGCCAAGGTGATATCTTTCTCAGATGAACTGCTTTGTAGTATATAGAACCTAACCCCCAATATTCCCATGTTTTCAGTTGCAGCCTACCAACCATTGTCTGCCCAAGGCTCCTAGAGTCACCAACATATCCTTGTTATTTGCCGAATCCACTTCCAACAAACATTGAACCCCTTCTGCATCAATTAACTGAAAGACATCAGATATAGTACCTCACTTATTTTGGAGGAATCTTGTCTATAACTGCAACCATATGTGAGGAGTCAAAAAGACTTCCACACTCCCTCGCCCCAGGATCTGTGTAGCTAAACAATCACCCGGTTGAATCCCAAAATTGCAGCACCTTCATATAATGGCAATGTCATCCTGCCTACAGATGATGCCAAACTTCCCATGGGCACCCCCTTGATACCCACCCTGGTAAATGCCAACCCTTAAACCTGGACCCCTTCATGAAGCCTCTGCTGATACTCCATGGTGCCTGTAGTTCCACCAGACTCCTGATGAAACTTATCCACACATATCCCAGAACCAATTCCCAATCTGCATCATGTTTGACATATCTACATGAACTCCCAACAACATGTGGGCTACACCACAATAAGCCTTCAAGAGAAGAGCTAGGAAGAGAGAGGGTAAAACAATTTAAACAATCCATTTTCACTAGCCCACTTGGCTTGCAGAATAATACCATGCTAAATAATGTGCAATTTAGCCTGCTGCACAGCCAGACCCTCTGCCCCAACACCATCTTACCTCACCTATAGCCCCATTTATCCATATCTGTACCTTACCTCTCACTCTTTCCTTTCCCTATGTTTCCTGAATTAACCACATAATAAAACTTAAGCCTTTCTACTCCTTGTACATTCTAGTCCCCTTTGTGTGTGCTTTTTTTTTTTTTTTTTTTATACAAGTAATGTAAGGCTGTCCAAGCTGACAGCATGAGGTGACAACTCCCTTAACATAAAGCAAAACATTGAAGTCCAGTCCTTTGCACTGGTTGTGGTTACAGTATGTCCTGCAACATCTTGCATTTCTACAAAACATGTCCCACTTTTGGAAATCAAAAAGTTGGCAACTCAACATAAAATACATTGCAAACTCCTAGCTCAGATGGTACTTCTTTGAAAAACGCACAATAAAATAAGTTATTACTATCCTCATGGTAACACATAGTCAAAGAAATATGAAGTTGTCAAATGTAATACATCCGTCTAGACTGCGATAATTTTTCCAGTCATAACAGAATGATGACACAAAATAATGTCTGCTATGTGGGAAATGTATAAGCACTATGTGCAACTGATTTGTTTGGATTACCGTAATACTTTAATTCCTGCAGCAATACTCATACATAAGTAATACGGTGAAAGAACCAGCCAGTACGACCAACAAATCTTCCCAAAAACAGCCTATGCCCACACCCTCCTCCCAACCATTAAAAGATCACTGTACATGCATGACAAAAAAACATTAGTCTAAGCACTTCCTGGATGGTAGCATCTCTCCCACCCTAAAGAGTAGCAGAAAACTAAAACTTAACCACTGCCACCAATAAAATTAAAGTAACCATCTGCAAGGATGCAACAAATCTATCCCAACAGTGAAGAGGAAATCACGCTAGCCAACCAAGATATTTACCTGCAACCAGGGAACATTACCCATGAATGAATGGAGTCCTGCAAACAGCCAACCCCACATGAAACCCACACCCGAGACAATAGATAACCCATGAACAACACTAGACCAAAACTCCCTTTCTACCACAAACATATGTACCAAATCCTTGCCAAAAAACAAGCTGCAAGCACGCCTCCATAACCAGCCTTAACCAGTCCAAAGAAACTCCACAATTAACTCAAATCAACCATATGCAACAAAACTCCAAAAACAACAAAAAATTTAGCATTAATTTCTTTTCCAATACCTATCAATGCCTACCTGCTCTCAAGGTACCTACTGGTCATCATAGATGAACATCTTGCAGTAACAAGATCATACCAAAATCTGATTCACTTTCTCAGTTATATTCACATAAAACACCTAAGTCCCACCCTATACCTACCTCACGTCGTCTACACTTCCCCCTATTAAATTAACTCTTCCATTCCCAGAATCTACTCAAACCTTCCCTTACTTCTTTCTCCAAAACAAACCCCCACACCCACATTTAGCTTCCCTTAACCCCAGATTTCCCAGGCAAATTGATTTGTTCCCAAACCTCATTTGGTATTAATTGTTATGTTGACATGTTGTAGTATTCATTTATCTATTTTGACACTAGGTGTGAAAGTATAAATAAACAATGCATATCTTAATTAATAAGGGTCATGAGACCAATATAGGATGGATAATGTTGTAGAGACTTTCATATATAAAATTATAATAAAATTTACCAAATGAAAAAAATGAAAAATTTTGGGAGATGCCTTCACACCCAGTTGCCGTATGTTGTAGCTTGTTTACCTTATGGCTCACACTTTATCTAACCCTTTCCACATGTGTGTGCATGTGTTGCCAACAAACTTAATAATTTTCAGTTTTATTAATCAGTTCAGTAAGGAGGGTGATTTATGATGTCTTTGTACTTACTGTGACCTTTGAAATTAAGCACTGCTCGATTTTTGAGTGAAATATATTGAATAAAAATAAATATTTTCAGTATCAACAGAAACATTTAGTTTAAAAAACAACTTTAGCATTATAGTATTAGCATAGGAGTGATATTTAAAATAGGGATCTGCTACATGTGTTCTCATGCTAGTAGCTTGTAACGCACCTGTTATCTATTTGTCTGAAAAACCAAGTGCTCGAACTCCTACCAGCTCTGTCTTCTATTTCTATGTGGCCCTCCACCAAACCTTACCCTATAAAATCCTATAAAATGATATACCTCTATCAGAACTTAAACTCTAGCCCTAAAAGTCCCACCTAGTTCCCAACTCAACTCCTCACTCTATTACCTTAAACTTCTACATCCACTCCCTAAGCAAAAATTCCTTGTTCATTCCCTAGCCCTAAAATTCCCTTCTTGTTCCCTAAGCCTAAAACTCCATTTCCATTTGCTAACCCTAAAATGTCCCTCTCCACAGCTGCTTGCCAAAACTCATATTTGAGTTCATGGATGAGCAGCAGCCTGCACAGGCTACATGGTGGTCTAGTCCCTGACTTTGAGACAGTGCTTTTGAAGTGCCTGTGGTCTTCCCTTAGAAAATCCTCATAGCTATGCTAGGAAATGTTTACAGGCCTGTCTGAGGTTACCGAAACAACTATATGCTAAACAGCCCTATAAACAAAGAGAAGTGTGTTACTTGTTTAAAAAAAATTCAGCTGTAAAGATGTGGGTAGACATTCCTTTGGGTTGGGGAAGGGTTGGCATGATGGTTAAAGTGTTTACCTCACAAACACAATATGCAAAGTTTGATTATCCCCTTCGAAATTGGTTAGGGTTAAAATGGCCTGCAATAGCAGCTAGTTTAGAACTTGCTTATAAACCCACTATGCTAACAAGAAATAATTCAACATTTTTAATGCAACTCATGCAGATGTCCTTATTCCCCATTTGACCTATTTATCTTTGCCATGAGTTAATTGCACCTGTGTGCGTGTGTGTGTGTGTGTTCTGTTGTTTTCTGGTATTAATCCATATCAAACAGATAACCACACATCTCCTTCCTGATATAGCTGTATTTGTAGAGTAGTTTTGTTGTTTGAAAAACATTTGCTCTTAATAAGGTTTTGAACATTGAAAGGAGTACTTGAGTGTTATATGTTTACCTTTGTTTTATAGTGCCACTATTAGTATAAGTTATACAAGGTATAGTCTGCTTCACCTTCACTACAGAAAGATATGGAGGTTTAGAATGACAACAGACAGATGTACTGCTACATACAGATGGCTGCTAAATATACTGCTTTAACTTTGTTTATAGGTTAGTACTAGGCTAACTGCCCTTGCGAGCCATTTAAAGCCTAGCCAATTATCCCTTGTGAGACTCAAACCCTGTACCTTGAGCTTGTAAGGCAAGCACCTTAACCATTAGGCCACCCTCCCAACCCCAACTCATAACTCAAAAAACAATAAAATACAAGCAGAACAATAAAAACAATATGCAGCTACACTGGTGTCTGGTCTGAAAAATGGCTAAATAGGGTTTACACAATAATGTTCAAATAAAGACCACTGAAAGTAAACTTGAAATAAAAAATGAAGCGTGATGCTTTGGTCATTGTTCATGTTCACTCAGGGCATTTCCTTCTCTCTAGCTTCATTGAACTACACATGGCACAGACACATGCTTGTGTTTAGTGAGAGTCTAAAAATGTTCACGTTATTCTTTCAAGACCGCCCTCTCTCTGCTGAATATTTATTATGTACCTTAAACCTAACTCCATAAAATATGTCTTTAACCTTCCACATCTTCTCTCTGTATTTGTTTTGTCTGATGTAATGCTTGTTACAGACTTCTTTGGGTATGGTGTGTGTCAGTGTAATACACTATAAAATGTTCAGTGTTCATAAAACCAAGTTCACCATCTATAGCTATCATATGTACATTTCCATAACTGGTGATTGACCCCCAAAGCACACAGACACAGACACACACAGACACACACACACAGACACACACACACACACACACACACACACACACACACACACACACACACACACAAAAAATACACATATGTACGCATCCACGTGCACACAGTATCAGTGTGTCCCATAGTGCTGGCAAATAAACCAGTACTATGAGCATGTAAGGATTTTGTAATAAGACTTCAGGCATAATACCCAAAATCAGATTACGTGGTTTCTCCTCACTTGTTCTTATGTAATTCCATCATCCTAGTTACAGTTAGAAAGTCTTTTCTCAACCTGGCTCTATAAAGTAATATCTGTCCACAAATTGCACAGCTGTTCATCAGTTAACTGTGCTCTGCTGTGTCTGTCCTGGCCTACAATTTCTGCTGTTAAGCCTGTTTATAAGGTGTATATTTGTATTTAGAGTGCTATGATTAAACAAATCCGTCTTGTAAAAATTATGAAAGGAATTAAAATAAAATAGAAAATCACATAGAAATTACAAATACTAGGGTTCTTTTCTAACTTGATCACAGCAGGGGTTAAGCTGACTTAGCACTTACAACAGTAGAATTTCATAGTGAATAAAGTTACTCAATGGTTTAAAAAACAAAATATAGTGTATCATACCATTGCGAAATAGTTGACCTTGTGCACAGCAAAATATTCTCTACATTCTTGGGTACATAGGCAGTACATATCCCAAGATTCAAGTTTCTGCTTGAATATAAAGGAGAATTATAAAAGTTAGATTATGCAGGAAAATACATACAGATCTGCCTGCTGCAATGCAGTTTATTTGCTCAATGAATTTGAAGATTTGTGTCTAATGACTTGCATTTGTTAAGCCCCAATACTATGTCATCTGGGCATCTTCAACAAAAATATATATAGCTAATCTGCTGACTTACAGAAATTCCTGCCAGCCATTCTTAGAGTAGAGCTGCAGCAGTTAAGTGCCTTCAGTGTTGTACATCCATAGAAAGTATTCTCAGGAAATTCTGTGACAGCTTGCAAGGTGCACAAAACTGCATGCATAACTTTATGGACCACACAGTTTGTTTCGGTCTCGTAGACACCTCACTTCTCAGTATCACAGATCTGCCCTACCAAGCAGCAAGGGTTTTCAGACTTGCATGTAGAAGTCATACTCTGTGGACTAAGTCTGCTAACAAAGCCCTTGTGCATTCTCGTACATTGTTCTGTAAAGATGGCCGAGTAGCACAACGAGTACAACGATCTACAGCTGGCTGTGCCAGATGTGCAAGGAACAGCACACAGAATGAGTATGGCTTAGCTGCATGCATCTGTGCATTCTAATAGAAGAAGCTCATCAGGGACAACTGAAGAACGTTACCTTTACTGAGACTGCCAATCCAGATGCAGTACAACATGTGTGTGTATGTGTGTCTTTGTATGCATGTGTCTGTGTCAACGCAAGTCTGCATGTCTTGGACATATATATGTCTGTCTTGTCAAAGCTTTACTATACTTACTCCCACTTATGTCAGGTGTCTGTTTACATAGATTCTTAATGATGATCCATGATAAATGTCTCAATATTTATTCATTTTATTTTATTTATTTAACTTTTGTTTACTGGGAAAGTCTGACTTAGAATGAGCCAATTTTCAGAGGAGAAATGCTCCAGAAGCATGTCTTTGTGACGTGGGAGAAAACCGAAGCACCAAGAGGAAACCCACATGAATGCATGGAGGACATGCAGAATCCACACAGAAGGCACCCCAGCTGAGAATCGATACACGATACAAATATGATACAGCACTAACTCCACCAGTATAACTGAATGGCAGACTTCATAATAACCCTTTATATAAAAAAATGACCAGTCAAGCCATATATCAGAGTGATATTTAATCATAATTCTGTTTTCCTGACTTCACCCCTAATAACAGAACACAAAAAGATGTGCACTTTCATTTCTTCCAGTGCAAGAAAAATCAGCTGCAAGTAAATATTAAAACTGGGAGGAAATCAAATAGAGATACAAATTCAAACAACTTTAAAAGTATTATCAGGCAAAACAAGGGAAAAAGCAGCTAGATGTCTCCACTTTATTTGTTGTAGTAAGAATCTAACAAATTAATAAAGAAGAATAATCACAACTCATTTCTTGAAACTGCCATTATTCAAAAGATGTATGTGTAAATAAATATATATATATATATTTAGAGAGAGAGGAGAGAGAAGCAGTTATAGGTTCATAGGTCCATAGGTCCATAGGTGTTTACTAGGTAAACAGCCACAAGGGCCTTTATAAGCCTAGCCATGCATCCTGAATCTCTGACAAGTTCTGCTACCCTTGATAAGTGTAAGCATGGGCCTAGGAGATTAACCATTTACAGGTTACCTGTGTCTATTAGAGACATAGGTGCCAAATCAGGGATGAATTTCTGGTTTTCCATCCAACTGCCCAAGTTGCACTTGAATTGGGTTAGGGAGGAACTCTGCTTCACATGGATGGGGATCCTGTTTCATAGATGGGGTAGTCTCTGAGATACATACCTATCTCTCCAACTGGTTCTATTTATATCACAGGCAAGGTTTAAGTCTTTAGAATGGATAATTCTGATGATGTTTGCTTTGTGGATATGCAGGAGGTCCATCAGAGTGGGGTCTGACAATGCTCTCTATGCCAAGCATAGATCTTCCCTTAAAAGCCTGTAGGAGACAGAATACAGGGATAGGACCTTGAGGTGGTCTGCATAGGACATATGACTTGCGTCCTGTATTATTTAAATGATTAACCTCTGTGGACATTCCGATTCTTGAATATGCCTGGTTAGGTACATACCAAAGGGGACATTGTACTCAATGATAGGTCTGATAAATACTGAATACAATGGAAAAATACTTCCTTGGACTTACATGCCATACCTTTGTTTATAACTTGCATAACATAGAATGATTTCCTCACCACTGTAGACAAGTGATGATCAAAGGCTAGATCTATATGTGCCCCTAAGTCCCTGACTGGGTCAACTATAAGGGGTGTGTTGTCAATATGATAGTTACCAGGGATGGATGACTTCCCAAAGGATACTGTTATGCATTTCTTGGAATTTGGTTTTAGTCCATAGCTCTGACACCAGTTATTTATCTGTGTCAGCCCCTCCTGCAGAACATTTGTGTCAGTGTAAGATTCAATGAGAGCTCCTAATTTGCAATCATCTGCAAATTTAGTCAGCCAGAGACCACTGACATTGGCCTTGACTTCTGAGAAGTAGATGCCAAAAAGAAGCAGTCCAAGGACTGATCCCTTTGGGACTCCACTTGTGACTGGCCTCTTTGTAGAGGTGGACTCCCCATTTCTAACTTCCTGGGGTCCTGTCGGTGAGCCAGTTGGCTATCCACAGAGTGACATATGGGTTTGTACCTAACCTCTTGAGTTTATCAACAATGCCTGAGTGGGGTATTTTGTCAAATGCCTTGGACAGGTCAAGGTAGGCAGTGTGAACAATTTTGCCCTCATCCATTGCTTTGGTGACCTTCTCAAAGAAGTCCACCAGGTTGAGTAGGCATGATCTGCCCTTGACGAATACAAACTGGGTTGAGTCCAGTGTCTGGAGGTTTACTATATCTCTATCTATCATCTCCATGGTAATTCTTTCCATGGCTTTACATATAAGACTATTGAGACTTAATGGTCTGTAGATGGCCCACCTTTGTGCAGAGGGATGACTGTTGCCTTTCTCCATTCATGAGGTATGAAGTCTGTTTGGTGGCTACAGTTAAATAGTAATTCCAGAAGCCCTGATAGGTCATGTTTCATGCTATTTAGAAGCCATCCTGGGTTATTGTCTGGGCCCATTGATGCAGTATTCTTGGTCTTAGAGAGAACATTAAGGACATGTTCCCTAGTGATATAGGGGGAGTTATATTTGATGATATTTCCTGAGGGAAGGATGAGGGGGAGAGACGAGTAAAGCTGGAGCTGAATTTATCATCCAGGAGGTTTACTATATCTTCTGGCTCAGTATAGGTGGCTCCATTTGCAATGAGCTCTGCACACAATTTTGTATTGCTTTTGACAGTGCAGTCAGTGATTTTTGTATAAGCATCTAAAGATAACAGCAATCCAAGCATCAGTTTGTTTTCACATTTTTCAGGGCTGGTATGACTTAGGAGATGCATCATCTTTTTCCCCAGGCAGATAAGGGAATTGCTGACTGACATAACTGTTGAAGACATTTTCCAGTATTCTTAAATGTCTTAATTTATGTCACCCAACCTTGGAGGGAGTGCAGTAAAGCATTGCCTTTCAGTGTGTATCTGGTTGTAGAGACATTGTGTGCTTCTGTGTTTTTCTTAAAATGGTCCACATAAATCAGTTTTACCCTGCTTAACATATTTAAATAAATAAATGTTTTACATGCCTGCACTACATACTTAAATAGGATGGCAGTTGCCCAGACTAATCTACTGAGTAATTCATAGTTCTACAAGTTGTAATTGACTGTAATCCGTAGCCATGCATTTTGTCTTTTTTTTTCATTTTGCGTATCTCAGCAGAGAGAGTTGCACTTCAATGTGGCATTACCATGAATTCCATCCATATTTTTTGATGTAGGTGTTGTATTTTTTCTAAACTGGCATTTAATTTGGGTGACTTCAGGCAAAGAATCCTCAAAATTCTTCAGTGAAAATAATGTCTTTAATAAAATGTTTATCATATTACTTCTGCTGCTAATTCTTCTTATTATTTATATTTTCAAAGTTTTGTTTACTTTTTGCATTTTTATTTTATTTCTTTATCTGACCTACCTTTCTATTTTATTTGTATCTATTGTGTGCAAACTTGTTAATTTCAATGATATTAGATGAACCTGGTGAAGCCAAGGAGTTTTGCTATATTTCTCTTATGAACTGTGGCCTTTGTACAAATAAACACTGCACATTTCATTTTTGCAGTGGTTAAATACGTCACATAAAAGATATTCTCTGCAGCAACAAAACATGTCTATTTAAAGAAACAAACTGAGACTTCTCAGAATCGTACTTAGGTCATCTGATACCCTGTGCATCTCCTCATACTGGCATCCCCTTAACTCAAAGAAAGTCAGCAAAAAAGTTCATCTGAAAGTTGAAGACCAGAAAAAATCTCTGTAACAATTAGTTTACTACAGTTATAAACTGACCACTTTAGCCATGACCACAAAATGCAGCGTCAGCATTCATTTATGAAGCACAATATCCTCTTGGATTCATGAATCAATGCCAGTACACCATTGGCACCTGCCAGTCATGAAGCCTAGCAGCTTGTGCCCATCATAGATCCCTCCTATACACCATCCTACCTGAGTTACAGCTCTGAGCCTTCAAAGTTTATAAAGGGGATGCATTTTATAAGAATGTTAAGTCTGCATGGACAGGTATGCATATCTGCCTGAGGATTCAAAGGGTCTGTATCATAACACTGAAGACGCATTTAATCAAATGCCTCTTTGTCAACACATAAACAGGGAACGCACTAAAGCGAGAATGCTCAGAACACCGATTTCTTTCCCTGGGAAAGAAATCGGTAGCACGAACACACAAACACACGCACTTTTAAACATTACAATGTGGGGGGCTTTGCCTCCCACACTGTCCAACATGGGGGGCTGTGCCACCCACACACCCCCTAACTAAATATACCAACTCTGAGATTGCACTACAGTGGGGAAAGGGGCAAACACACGGGGAAGGCCAAGAGATTTCTTTCCCAAGGAAAGAAATCACTGTTTTGAGCATTCACGCTTTAGTGCGCTCACTCTTTATGTATCGACGAAGAGGCTTTCAGTTAAATGCCTCTTCACTGTTGTAATATAGACCCAGTTTCAAAAACAAAGTCATGGTAAAGAAATCTGCAATCAGTGTGCTGTTTACATCCCTTTTACAAATAGCAGCTATAAATATATGGCTTCTTTATGCACAATGGAAGTGCTTTTTTCATGTAACACATCCAGATGTTATTCTATCTCACTTTAGTAATCTCTTTGTCATGAGTGGTTTGAGTGCTCCATTATCAGGGTAAACAATGCATGCTGCTGCTAACCTTAACCAATATCAGACAGACAGACAGACATGAGACTTCAGCATGACTGAGGCAGCCACATCATTCAGCACTGAAAATGTACCTGGACAGGGTCTATGGCTTGGTTGTGGGAAAACACAGTCTGCTGTACACCAAAGAGATTATTTCTAGTCTTATGTATTTCACTCCTGGCACACGTTACATGAAATGCTGTTATCACTTAAGGTTGTATGTACTGTTGTCAGCTTCAGCTCAAAGCAATGAGAGGAAAGACATGTAGGTATGGCGTGACAACAGGTAGCTGTATTATTTATTACTGCTTATATCATACTTTTAAAATCAGAAAACAATAAAATATGAAAAGGCCACAAGATGGTTGGCAGTACATCAGCCTGTTGCCTGAAAAGTGACCAACAATGGTCCACTGAATAATGACCAGATATGCACTACTGAATGCAAACTGTAAATAAAAAGTGAAGTTACAACTGACATTTTTATCATTGTGCATATTCATCCAGGGGATTTTCCTTATTCCAGTGACACTGTTTCATTGAGATACATATTACATTGACATGTGCATGGAGCTCCAAAACCATTTTTTATACTTAGTGCACACCTCTGCCCAGCTGTAGGGATGCAATGGAGGAAGGTTTGTCATATTGGTTAAGGTATTTACCTTACAAATATTAGGTTTGTTTCTAACCTCTGATTATTGGCTAGGCTTTTAATAGTCTGCAAACTGATAGCCTAGTACTTTCCTGTGCACATCCAAGCAAATAACATGATAGGAATTTGTCATAGTTTCTCCACAGCATTCTCACTTAGTATTTAGCTTCTCTTTTTAAAGCTTAGGCATATAGGACTAGTGAACAAGTTCAAGTCCTATTGACCCCTTAGGGGCTTGATGCCATGGATCCCATATTGGAACTTGTACTTGTCCATGTAGTCTTCCAGTTCATTCTTGAACGCATGTGAATTAATGGGCTGAATTCCACTGAGAGGGAAAATTTATGCTCTAGGCATGGGAGTCTTTGAGATATGCTGCTGTTGTAGTTCATGGGCCATTTTATATTAATTTTTAATGAGGAAAAGTGCCACCCTCAGGTCCTCTGGGAGGGTAAAGGGATTCAGACAGTAAGGTTCCTTTAATGCTCTGTATGTCAGATGCAGGTGTCCTGTAAGAAGAGAATAAGATACAGAGAAGAGGGAGAGTGGTTGAAGCCTTTTGCTATGACAGACTCTGGCACTGTTTGAGTCCCTTTTTTGAGGAACCTTTGTACCTTTTGCAATTGGTCATTATTAATAACATCTGATGGACATGGTAAGTGTAGAAATGAGACATTCTAAAGGGAAGCTCAGTGAAGATAATTTCAGTGAGTCTCAAGTCTGTGAAACCATATTACTGAAAAACACTTTCAGTAATCTGTAAACAAAAGCAAGTTTTTTTTTTTTCTTCACGGGACCAAGCCCACTGGGTGAGCATTGGCATATAAGATAAAGTGCTTACCTCACAGACACAAGCTACAGGGTTTGATCCTCACCTTGGGAACTACGGCTTGGCTTAAAAAGCCCCCCTGCGGGTCATTAACATAATGGTCACCTACTAGAGGGAAATCCCCCACAATATCCAGAAAAAAATAAATAAATACACATGCACACACATATATATATATTTTTATATATATATATATATATATATATATATATATATATATATATATATATATATATATATATATGTATATATAAAATCTAGATGCTACAGTTCCTTAAGAAAATATTAGACCTGGGGATTGGGGAATGCCCATATCAATAGCTGATAAGTGTAGAAACCATTTGTTTTTGTGATAAATTTTTGATGCAGAGATAGACAGGTTCTTGGACTGTTTAAATCAATTCACATAGCAGTGGCTGAATATGCAAAAGGGCAAAGGGAATATTACTGATAATAGTAAAATCACATCCATTTTAGTGGAGTAACATTATGAGAAGCTCCATTTTTTGATACTGCTGTACAAACTTATGATTGATTCACTTTTGGTGCTATATAGCCTATGATCATCTGCAAATCTCATGCAAAGTCAAGGAGTATGCATGCAGATTATGTCACTTTTGCTCTGGTTATCATTTCTTTAGTTTTGTGGATCTGAATGCCTCAGCTGATGATCCAGTCTTTGTGTTCAGGTATACCCAAGTGTTGGTGTGATTTACACTAATTTGGAATTTCCTCTCTGCAGTGAGACCATGCTAACCATTTGTTTTTTGTATATGCTAATCATAGGGCAAAAATAATAAATGTGTCACTTAATATGTGGAATTATAGACATCCTCCCCATCTCCAATGTCTTGAAGGAAGCAAACAGATGAACAGGCAAAAGTAATGCAAGCCACATTGCCTGTGGGATGCACGCCTATGAAAGGTAGAAAAATGAAGTAAGGATAAAGTGTTTTAAAATTATAACTTATTTTATACTTGGATGAGATATGATCATAAAATCATAGGAGTTACAAGGCAACTGAGTCAAGAGGCCATGTGTGCCAGTCAATAACCAACTTTGGGCCTTACGCTACATTTTTAAAAAGGGATATTTCAGTCATACCAGGGACAATTTTATATATACCCTTCCAGTTGTCTAGCTCCTTTCTAAAGGGAGACAATACATCAAGCTGCTTAGTTTTGGGAGGGAGTTTGTTCCAGTGATGGTTTAAAAACTGGGTGATGAATGTATTCCTTAAACTTGTCATGTTTATTTGCTGGAATAGATTTAGGTCTCTGGCCATAGTGTTAGTGGGATTGTTTGATTTCTGAGGTTTCATGAGTTCTTGTACAACTGGATCCCTCATTACACTATAAGCAAGTTACACATTACATCTAAGGAGTTGATTTGACACTGAATACAGAGATATAGCCTCTGGTCCATCTTGGTTAACTCAGGTCTTTTAAACCTTTAAATCTTTTTAGTTAAGAAGCTTTGGACTCTTTTTTCTAGGAGATATGTTTAAAAAAGTACATCCCAAATGGAAATATTGTACTCTATGATGCTTTAAATTAGTTCAGAATACAAGGAGGTGAGGACTCCTTTTGACCTGGATGAGATAAATACCTTCCTTTATGAACTGTGTGAGGTAAAGAAATTTCCTCTCCACTATTGCAACATGATGATTGAATGTAAGGACATGCCACCCCAGTACCCAGACCTCCCAGTATTTACTCCTTTTGGAATGGTATGCTTTTTAATTTTTCCAAGTCTTTTGGGTTTATAATACCATGACAGGAATGGACCCCATTTAATTCCTAAGTCAAAGTATGATTAAAGTTCATGAAATTAGTATTGTTTCAATCTTTGATGTTAGCCAGAAGTGTTCTTTGCAGCCAAGCCAATGTGCCCAGTAATTACTCATTCTGCAAGTTGTACGGAGTTACTTGTCGCTCCTATTACTATTGCAACTGTCTGGGTATCCTACTTCCACATTGCCCTCATTTCTGACTGCAAATCCTCATATTTTATGACTTTGTGTCTCTCTGTATGTAAGACACTGTAGTCACTGGGTGTAGTAATTTCAATGATCAATGCTACTTTTGCCTTCTTTTCATGGGCTACTATATCTGGTTTTCTTGCATCTATTTTTTGAACTGTTGGTTGTTCTTCTTTCGGCTTTTCCCGGTTAGGGGTCGCCACAGCAGAATGCCAGTCCGCTAATGATTGGCAGTTGATTTTTACGGTGCCAAGGTGCCAGCTCGATGTCCAACCTTCAATGCATGTCTTTCAAACAACACTTGACCGCAGGGAGGACATGCAGACTCCACACAGAAGGCGCTCCAGCCAAGAATCGAACGGGAGAACCTCTTGCTGTGAGGCAACAATGCTACCGCTGCAACACTTTGAACTGTTGGTAGTGAGTGATAATATAAACCTCATTATTTTCTATAATGCTTTGTGGCTTATGTTTCCAGTGTTTTTCAACTACTTCAGTATTATGTTTGCACAACCCCCATTTCAACCAGCTTGCCACATTGTTATGCCTTTCAGTATACAGTCCTTCTGCCATTAGTATATCACAACCAACACCAAGATGTGTGACTGTTTCCAATTCTGTTTTACAAAACCTACAGTTGTATATTTCTCCCACATGTTCAATGGACTGTGTAAACTGACATGTACATAGTCCACTGTCTTGGGCCACCAATATTATCCTTTCATCTTTTAGTTTAAATTCAACTCTCCTTAACCATTCCAACATTCAATCCTGATCAACATGAGGTTGTTCCAAGAGTTTTTTATACTTGTAACTATATTTATGCAGTTTCTGCATTTTTTTGTTTTTTTGCTTCTTATCTCATCCTTCACCTTTCTTTCTTTTTCTTTTTGGAACATTCAGTTGCTGCCTCATTTTTATATATTTCTGATTTGATTTCCATTCCCGCTTGACGCTGATATGCTTCTGCTAAATTAAGCAGGGAAGTCATCTTAGACTTATTCTCCTCATGTTTCTCCTTTCATATATGTATGATTTATAAACTGATACTTATGCATTTTAGTAGGCTAGTGCTCTGCAGATCCCTTTCTGCCTTAATACTGATGAAGTTCAATGGCCAGGACACACTGTGCTGCAAACAATTTAACAATAAATATAATCATTGGCAACATTCCTACGCATTTTTGTTTGTTGCAAATCTCCATTATGTCAGTCTGTATCAAGGCATGTTAGGTAGGTGTACTGGAAGGTGTATAATTCTTTACATTTAATACAAGCATTAATTTTGTTGATGACAATTTCTAGTTTTGGAGTGATAAATTTATGGTATATCTCATAGTGCAGGGCATTGAAACAAAATGTTAAGTTTTTGAATGCCTAGTTTGCAGTAATGAAAGGGAAGTGAATTTTAGGAAAAGGAAGCATACTGAATGACTTCCTGTAGTGTGAAAACTTTGGAATGCATGAAATAGTACAGCAAAAGTTAAGGAACAATGGATTGTTCTAAGTGCGCAAATTCAGCAGACCGACAGGAGCTGGTATAGAACTGATTCAGTAGGAAGTTTGTTTTAGTGACAGAAATAATTACTCTTTAATAGTGCAGTTAGGTTAAAATGGATAGTGAATAACAAAAATCGATCAGAAGATCCTTTAAAGGTTAAGCCCACTTTGAGGAATATCATACAGGGCCAATTTGTGGAACTGAAGAAGCTCAGGTTTGCTTCCCTAGAAGATTTGTTTAGTTACAGAAGGTGTGAAAATGAAACTCATTGGGTATACTGGGCTTGGGCCCTATAGTGCATGATGGATGTTGTGCATCAACAAGTGTATACCCACCCAAGTCATTTGGCCACTCCTGGGCCATTCTCATCACACATTTCACAATCTCTCTTGTCTGCTCTTGTCTCTAGTCCTTCAGCCAGTTCTACATTGTCTATGTGTGCCACCTACTGCCACCAACAGAGGCACAGAATATTGCATCGCACTAACCAGGACATAGCAGCTGACAATACTTCCCCTTCCCCTTCAAGTTGCTATATCTTTCTGCTCCCTTGAAAGGTCGGTGATTCCAACATATACTACTACTCTACAAGATGTGATCTTCTTTTTCCACTCATTAACACTCTAGTCACCTCCTTCACTGTTTTGTCCATTGTCATTTCTGGAGCTATTGTGATGGTCAGTACACTCTTCCACTCTGTATACAGCACTATTCATGCATTTAGTAATTGAACATCTGATCACTAGAATCATATGACCTCATCTCACCCATCACTCAGTGCTTTTCTGCTCATCACCCTACTTCAATTTCCCTGAATCCTCTTCCTAATCTAATGTTGCTACTTCCTATATGACCTGTGTTCCCGCTCCTGCCTGCTGCAGTCTGGCTATCCCCCCTCTTTATTGCTACTACATTTCCATATTCCTTCCACATCCCCTTAACTATGCCTATTTCCTTCCACATCCCCTTCCCTATGCCCTATTTCCTTCCACTCCCCTTCCCTATGCCCTATTTCCTTCCACTCCCCTTCCCTATGCCCTATTTCCTTCCACATCTCCTTCCCTATGCCCTATTTCCTTCCATATCCCCTTCCTGTGCCCTATTTCCTTCCACATCCCCTTCCCCATGCACTATTTCCTTCCACTCCCCTTCCCTATGCCCTATTTCCTCCCACTCCCCTCCTCTATGCCCTATTTCCTTCCACATACCCTTCTATATGCCCTATTTCCTTCCACTCCCCTTCCCTATGCCCTATTTCCTTCCACATCCCCTTCCCTATGCCTGATTTCCTCCCACTCCCCTTCCCTCTGTCCTATTTCCTTCCACTCCCCTTCCCTATGCCCTATTTCCTTCCACATCTCCTTCCCTATGCCCTATTTCCTTCCATATCCCCTTCCTGTGCCCTATTTCCTTCCACATCCCCTTCCCCATGCACTATTTCCTTCCACTCCCCTTCCCTATGCCCTATTTCCTCCCACTCCCCTCCTCTATGCCCTATTTCCTTCCACATACCCTTCTCTATGCCCTATTTCCTTCCACTCCCCTTCCCTATGCCCTATTTCCTTCCACATCCCCTTTCCTATGCACTATTTCCTTCCACATACCCTTCCCTATGCACTATTTCCTTCCACATCCCCTTCCCTATGCACTATTTCCATCCACATCCCCTTCCCTATGCCATATTTTCTTCCACTACCCTTCCCTGTGCCCTATTTCCTTCCACATCACCTTCCCTATGCCCTATTTCCTTCCATGTTCCTTTCCCTATGCCCTATTTCCTTCCACTCCCCTTCTCAGTGCCCTATTTCCTTCCACATCCCCTTCCCTATGCATTATTTTCTTCCCCATCCTCTTCCCTATGCCCTATTTCCTTCCACATCCCCTTTCCTATGACCTATTTTCTTCCACTCCCTTTCCCTATGCCCTATTTCCTTCCACATCCCCTTCCCTATGCCCTATTTCCTTCCACATCCCTTCCCAATGCCATATTTCCTTCCATATCCCCTTTCCTATGTCCTATTTCCTTCCACATCCCCTTCCTTATGCCCTATTTCTTTCCACATCCCCTTCCCTATTCCATATTTCCTTCCACATCCATTCCCTATGCCATATTTCCTTCGACATCCACTTCCCTATGCCCTATTTCCTTCCACACCCCTTCCCTATGCCCTATTTCCTTCCACATCCCCTTCCCTATGCCCTATTTTCTTCCACTCCCCTTTCCTGTGCCCTATTTCCTTCCACTCCCCTTCCCTATGCCCTATTTCCTTCCACATCTCCTTCCCTATGCCCTATTTCCTTCCATATCCCCTTCCTATGCCCTATTTCCTTCCACATCCCCTTCCCTATGCACTATTTCCTTCCACTCCCCTTCCCTATGCCCTATTTCCTCCCACTCCCCTTCTCTATGCCCTATTTCCTTCCACATACCCTTCTCTATGCCCTATTTCCTTCCACATCCCCTTCCCTATGCACTATTTCCTTCCACATCCCCTTCCCTATGCACTATTTCCATCCACATCCCCTTCCCTATGCCATATGTCCTTCCACTACCCTTCCCTGTGCCTTATTTCCTTCCACATCACCTTCCCTATGCCCTATTTCCTTCCATGTTCCCTTCCCTATGCCCTATTTCCTTCCACTCCCCATCTCGGTGCCCTATTTCCTTCCACATCCCCTGCCCTATGCATTATTTCCTTCCCCATCCCCTTCCCTATGCCCTATTTCCTTCCACATCTCCTTCCCTATGACCTAGTTCCTTCCACTCCCTTTCCCAATGCCCTATTTCCTTCCACATCCCCTTCCATAGGCACTATTTCCTTCCACATCCCCTTCCCTATGCCCTATTTCCCTCCCCATCCCTTCCCAATGCCCTATTTCCTTCCATATCCCCTTCCCTATGTCCTATTTCCTTCCACATTCCCTTCCTTATGCCCTATTTCTTTCCACATCCCCTTCCCTATTCCCTATTTCCTTCCACATCCCTTCCCTATGCCATATTTCCTTTGACATCCCCTTCCCTATGCCCTATTTCCTTCCACTTCCCTTCCCTATGCCCTATTTCCTTCCACATCCCCTTCCCTATGCCCTATTTTCTTCCACTCCCCTTCCCTGTGCCCTATTTCCTTCCACTCTCCTTCCCTATGCCCTATTTCCTTCCACTCCCCTTCCCTATGCCCTATTTCCTTCCACATCCCTTCCCTATGCCCTATTTTGTTCCACCCCCCTTCCCTATGCCCTATTTTGTTCCACCCCCCTTCCCTATGCCCTATTTCCTTCCACATCCCTTCCCTATGCCCTATTTTGTTCCACCCCCCTTCCCTATGCCCTATTTTGTTCCACCCTCCTTCCCTATCCCCTATTTCCTTCCACTCCTCTTTTTGCCCAGTGCACTTTTTTCTTCCTCCTCCTCCTTCCCACCATTACTTTAACTTTCACAGTCACCTTTCTTTACTCTAGTCCATACCTCATTCTGTCAGTATCCTTCTGCTCCACCTCTCCCACACCTCTTCTAGCCATTCCTAGGTTGCATCTCTGTACTTCCCCTTCACCCTCCTGATAGCTCTGCTCAGTTGCCAAGTGCTCTATCCTATCCTCTTCTTTCTGCATTCTGCAGTGCTGCTGCTCTAAATCTATACTCACTACCAGAAGCAATAATGGTGTTGTATTAGGTTTTGATACTGATGCATTGTATAACACACCTTACACAACATAGGGTCTGATTAAACCAGTTATTAGTTCCTTATCACCATTGCACAATTACTCATTTTGCCTGGCATGGGTCTGCTAGTTTTTCCAAAGATTTATACGGAATGTTCTGCTTTGTGTTTCTTTCTTGCAAATACAATTCCTCTGAAACTTGCTACCTTAACTACTATGGGAATGCATTACTGTGGCTAGCATTCTTAGTTCCTTCAGGGCCTGTTTCTTTCATAAGGTGTGTTTGCATTATGGGCAGATCTGCATCAATGCTTTGTCATGGCATCAGTGCCATGTCATGGCCATATTGCCTTTTATCAGGGTTAATGGTGACTTCAAAGCAAGGTGGAGCTGTTGGAATCAACCAAGCTAGAGTAACTAACCTGAACAAGGTAGAGCTACATAGGGACAATGTTAACCTTGAGCATAGTTGCATTGTCATAATATGCATTACATTATATATTATTATTATCTGTAACACCTAATAAGTTTAAGGAAAGCAATGGCTACACAAAAAGGAAACTATGTGGATTATTAACTTGGGGGCACTGCATCCCCCAAGGTTAAATAAGGATTGATAAACAAAGTTATCATGCTGATATTTATACAATACATCATGTGATTCTCTTTGTTTAAGGGCATGCAATTTGTGATTCGGTCATAAAATGGTGCTAAATGCATACATATTTTGTTATTTATACACCTGAGGGATTTCTTTATTTATTACTGACTAGTTAATATGAAAAATACATTTTAGATGACTAAGTAATAAATTAACATCTTCTATGAAATTACCTGACGTCATATATAATTATTAACTAGGGACAGCAAATGGTTTGTTGCAAAAGTAAACATTGTATTATAACATGTTTAATGGAATGGTTTCAATGCAGGATTTTATCAAACGTTTCATCTTATAAGAATATATGAATTACCAAATTCTGAATTTCTAAAATAATTTTCCCAGCTTTTGAACTATACATATTGGATCTGGACTGGTAGTGGAATAAAACCTAGTTTGCATTTTTCTGGTGGCTGTTGTTTGAATAAATACATTTTATATGGTAAATAAAGGTGGTGTGTGTGTGTATGTATATCTATCTATATAAATATATATATCTATATATATATATATATATATATATATATATATATATATATATATATATATATATATATATATATATATATATATATATATACCCCTGCACCCCCCCACAACCCTGCTACTTAAATATACCAACTTCGAGATCACACGACAGCAAGGAAAAGGGAAATCTCCCATTCTGCTCTGTATGCAGATCTCTGTTCAAAATTTCAAAATACTGAAACTTTGATCATATGGTCTCAACTAAATGAAATTTGAGGTTTCAGTATTTTGATATTTTGAAGGGAACCCATACACACACACACACACATATATATATATATATATATATATATATATATATATATATATATATATATATACACACACACACACACACACACACACACACACACACATGCATATACATAATATAATTTTCATTTTTTCTTATTAGTTATGTATTAAGACCGCTTACAATATCACGGCTAGGATAAAAACTCCAGGCCAGTTGAGTGTTATATCACTCAATTTGATCTGCAGGAACGTTTCTTGACTTTTTTTCTATCGACTACCAGTTAAAACAAACTATGATCTAATACTTATCATCCACTATGTATTTTCTCTAGTTCCATCCTCTAAGGAATGTTTCTGCAAGAGCTGAATAGTGGTATTGCTATTTCTCCTCACCAAAGGTTGTTATTTACATTATGCAGACATCTCCACCTGTGATTGGGTAAGACATATCTATTCCAACCCAGAGAAATGCTCAGAGCTATCGTCATGGATAACATCATATTTTTTACCAATATTTTTCAGAACAGACCTCATCACACTTAGTCTAGATGTTTAATTATATGAGGTCTTATTTATATGCAATTTAGGTTAGATTTTCACTTTGTCTTATCAATGTTTTTACTTCCATTGTAACTGTTTTACTTACAGCTGGTGTTGAAGGATTAATTCAATGTCAGGTTAAAATTTTCACATTATAATGTATCTGATCAAATGTTTGTTTGTTTTTTAATTTATTGTTTGTTGACTGTTTTTGTCCCACTCTTTTCTAGGGAGACATGAGGTGGTACTTTCACTACTAGTGGAAATTTTGCCAGGACATTGAGGAAGTTCGCTCACTCTTTTACATCCACCTGAGCTGCCACCAACTCAAGCAGATGGGACAGCAGTTTTATAGAGCTTTTCTCCTCAGGCAACCACTGCAAAGGGACTTTGCCCAATCACACTTTCTGATAAATAAATAAATGTGAGCAGTTTTGGAAATAGTGTGTTACATAATTTTTTAACAATATGGATTTTATACATAGTATAATACATATTGCAATTGTACTCTTCTTCCTGCTTTTTTTGTTTTTCTTTTTTTTTTTTTTTTTTTTGCTACTATTTTGTAGAATTTCCACAGTTTATTTATTTTGGAATTTCATGTTTTATTTCAAGGTATCTTCTGTCTCACCCAAGGCCAGATTTTGTCATTGTGAGGCCCTAAGCTATAGAAAGCTATATGGAAAATCATAGCAGATAATAAGACTGCATATCAATTGAAATTGGCATGAATATTGCTAATATGCATAGCAAGCCCATTTCTTGGAGGGGGCATGGTTGTTCCTTTAAATCTTTAAAAATATGCATTTAGTTATTAAGTATCAAGACATACATTTTGCAACAGGAAAGCAATAAAATAAATTCATTGAAAGTGACCGTGTTTAATTCCTAGACATAAAATGCTCTTGGTAACTTGTAATTGGAGCAGTGGTGCAGCGGTTAACCTTGTCACCTCAAAGGAAGAGGTTCTCTGGGTCGATTCTTGGCCGGGGTGCCTTCTTTGTGGACTCTGGCTGTCCTCCCTGAGTTCACGTGGGTTTCTTTTGAGTACTCCAGTTTCCTCCCACATTCCAAAGAAATGCATCTGGAGCATTTATCCCCAGGCTTCTGCTGAAAATAGTCTCTGTCCTAGTCAGACTTTCCTGGTCAACAAATGATAAATACAAATAATTGTCAGAAAATGTGATTTGAGAACTGTAACTTGATTTATACTGATAAAACCTAAGAAACGGTCAACAAATGATAAATACAAATAATTGTCAGAAAATGTGATTTGAGAACTGTAACTTTTTTTTTTTCAATAAACATTTTTTATTGTTTTTCACAACCATATTACAAATTCACACATTATGTACAATATTTACAAAATGCTTCCATAGGTTAACTTCACATTATATGTCAATCTCATATATTGGTCATAATTACAGTACTAATAATCAAAAAAAAGGGAAAAAAAAAGAGAGAAAGAAAAAAAAAAGAAAACCCAGAATAACAAATCAAGCCAACGAACTGTATTGTCTCTACCTCTTATATCTAATCTAAGATTGATTTTACATTGTACTCTAAGTCCCGAGAAAAAGTGGATAGGCACCTCTACGCCAACACAATATTGAAAATTTGCTCCCATATTTTTATATTGTTGATATTTTTCTTATGGTCGCTTATTAAGAGTTTATGCGCTAAGATATGTTGTATAGCCTTCAATCTGAAATTTCCCCACGATGTCTGGTCTGGGTTCAACCAATTTTTGGCTATGTATAATTTCATTAATAAACAAATATTCATAATTACGATCCTTTTTGATTTTCCTAGATTCTCCGGGGGAATATGAAGAATCATAAACTCCCAAGAGAGTGTTGAGTTTTGGTAGCCCATTTTTTGTAACTGTAACTTGAGTGAATTCCACAATTTATAAATACACTTGCAACTCCAGAACATGTGAAGCAAATCCGCTGTTTGATCTAAGCAATGTGGGCATTTAGGTGAATTCTTCGGATCAAATTTGTGAAGAGTGAGACGAGTATAATATGTGTTGTTGAAAATCATCAACTGCGTAAAAATCAATTTTTGCAAGGATACAGACTTTAATGTTGTACTGAATGCCTCCAATATCTTATTGTCATCTGACAATATCAATTTCTCCCTCCAGTAACTTGATAAAAGAATGTGTTTGTTGTACTTCCTCTCTTTTATCAATTTATATGCTGTGGTTATATATTTTCTATCCTGCAACAGCGCTTCCCACAGATTACGAGAAGTGATTAAGTCCTCCTCTTTCATTTCAAAGTTATTAAAATAGTTTATTGCTAAGTCCTTCAACTGTCTTACTATGATTAAATAGGAAATAGGAAGTTCCATTTCTTTTAGAATATCATGTACTACTACCCCTAGAAAAGGATATAAATCAAGTACAGTTAATTTCTTAATTAAGGGGAATTTCTTTAAATCTATCAGTTGACTACCAATTGTTAAGTTAGGGTTCCCATGAAACAGTTGGAATACCATCATATATTTTAATAAGTTTAAGGAAGCAAAAAGAGTTTGAATTGCCGTTACATAACTCTTTATGTGTTCCATTAACTTATATTTACTCATTGTTCGATCATTTAGAAAGGGTAAAGCTTTAACATTGACCCCCACTTCACTTATATACTTATACGT
This sequence comes from Protopterus annectens, assembly GCF_019279795.1. Classification (NCBI taxonomy): domain Eukaryota; kingdom Metazoa; phylum Chordata; order Ceratodontiformes; family Protopteridae; genus Protopterus; species Protopterus annectens. Next base: position 1,355,003,394 of record NC_056744.1, on the reverse strand, counting down.
TAGGAGCACCCATTTGGGTGTCCATTTTCTACTACTACTATCAAAGTATGACGTCTTTAAGATCCTATTGGCCTGAATCACTAAATAGTAAATTTCAAAATTCAGCAACTCCAACCCCCCCTTATTTTTTGGAACCATCAATTTTTCATATGATATTCTCGTCTTCCTGGGTTCTCACAGAAATCTCCCCAATTCTATATGAAACCGTTTGAAAAATTTTTTCGTAATTCTGAATTGTGCAGCTCTAAAAATATATAACATTCTGGGAAGAACATTCATTCTTATAATTGCTGCTCTTGCCATCAGTGGTAACTTCAACTTATTCCATCTCTCTAGATCCAATGTTATTTGATCTGCAGTTGATTTTACATTGTTTATAAAAAAAATCCCTATTTTCAGTGGAGAATGTAATCCCCAGATATTTTATCCTTTCTTCCGTCGTTACTTGTCCTATCAATGGTAGCATTGAAAAAGGTGTGGGTGTCTTTAACGGAAATATTTTAGATTTTTTAAAGTTTAGCTTGTAGTTGGAAATTCTCTCAAAGATTCTTATTGCAGCAAATATTTTTTCAGTATCGGAAACAGGTGTGGTACAAAATATGTTTAAATCATCTGCGAAGGCAGCCAACCCAACCTTTATCCCATACAGAACTGGAGAATTATAGAATACATTTTGCTTAAGGTGTAAAAATAAGGGCTCCAAGTACAGATTAAATAAGATGGGAGATAATGGGCAGCCCTGACGGGTACCATTTTTGATTTGTATCCTATTCGAGCATTCGTGATTTATAAATAAATTTGTATATGCATTATTGTATAGTACTCTTAATGTTGAAACAAATTCCTGGGGTATATTAAAATATGGCAATATGTCAACTAAATAAACCAAATTAACCCTATCAAATGCTTTCTGAGCATCAATTATTAGGGCATACAAATTCAGGTTTTTGTGTTTCGCATAAGAGATTAAGGTCTGAAGCGTTAAGGTATTGTCCGTGGTCTGTCTCCCATCCATAAACCCCGCCTGTTCCTCTGATATAATTAAGTTTATTACCTTTTTCAGTCTACTCGCCAGAATAGATGTCATGATTTTCATGTCGATATTCAAAAGAGATATGGGCCTGTAATTATCAGGATTTTTGGGATCACCTTTCTCCTTCAATATGAGAACTGTCCTTGAAGCATTAAAATGAGGATCATTAATTCCATTCCACATAATATAATTAAAAGTCTGAGCCAATACATTGCTCAAACTCTCACTAAAGGATTTGTAAAATTCTGATGTCAAACCATCTGGCCCTGGGGCTTTATGAGGCTTTAATTTCTTGATTGTCTCTAACACCTCCTCGACTTCAACCGGTTTAATTAAATTTCTATGGAAATCCTTATCAATATTAGGGAAAGTGATTTTCTGTAGAAAATCTTTTCTTTCTTTATCTTGCAAGAGTGTCTGCTGCTCTCCATAAATCTGATTAAAAATTTTTTCAAAGGTCTTCATGATATCTGCCTTGTCAGTATATGTAGTATTGTTATAGTGTATTTCAGAAATTAACCGTGTTGATTTCGTCTGGTTGATAATACGAGCTAAATCTTTCGAAGGGGTTTGAATATGATTTGCATATTTTACTAAATTTCTTTGTTCATAAAGTGACAGTTTTCTATTATGAAGTAGAAACAGTTCTTTCTGACACCTAAATAACTCAGTTTCTGTCTGTTTGTTATAGTTCCTCATCAGATCTTGATCCAATACTTGAATTTTAGTTTCTAAATCTAATTGAGATTTATTTTGCAATTTTTTATAATAAGTAGCTTTTTGAATAAATAATCCTCTTAACTGCGTTTTAATTGTAGCCCATTCTATATCTATCGGGTGTCTATTTTGGGAAATATTGTATCGTAATTGTTTAAGAATCTCCTTAACTTCCATTAATATATCCTCCTTGGTTAATAAGTATGGATTCAAGGACCAATTATACCCTCGAAGCCTCTTAGTATTCATATTATTACTGGTTAAGGTTAAGGTTATCTTTGAATGGTCTGAGAGTCGTCTGGCTTGATTAGAAACACTAGGGTCGGCTGAAATCAATATCTCTGAAATTAGAAAAAAATCAATTCTCGACCACATTTTATGACAGGTTGAGTAAAACGTAAAATTTTCTGCTTTCCCTTGTGAGTGTGTGTGTTTGAAAGGGTCAAACAGTTTGAAATCAGTTTTCAATTCATTCAACGCTACCATTGCCTGTTTATTGAACGCTTTAGAAGCACCCAACTTGTCTAATTTCGGATCTTGGTAAGAGTTCCAGTCACCACCCATCACTATATAGCAATTATTATATGACTGTAAAATGGAATAAATTGAAGTTATGAAATGATGTTGGTTAACATTGGGGGCATATATACAAACTAGTACTATAGGTTTATCGTACCATTTAGATGTGACAAGTACCAAACACCATCTACCCTCCTGATCCGTTTTCATATCCAAAATATCTCCCTGAAAGTGATTCTTAATTATAAATGCCACTCCTGCACTGTTCGTAGTTCCTTCCGCCGTCACAATCTTCCTAACCCATTTCTTATCTTTCACTGACACCCACTGGTCATTAGTCATGTGTGTTTCTTGTAATAAAATACAACCTGCTGATGATTTAAGGAACAAGTGAAAGAACAGCTTTCTTTTTTTCATGTTCTGGAGTCCTTTGACATTCCAAGATTCTATTATCCACATTTAAAAATCCTTAGAAATGTACATCGATGTCTACTCTTTTTAAGCAACCTTAGAATAACATAAGTTGGCTTGTCAACAAATATTTGGAAGCAAAACTGCCATCCCATCCCTACCCAGTGCCTACCCACTATTCCTTCGGACCAGGATGAACATAGGTTTTTCACATTACTGGAAACCATCTGAGTAACTAACCTACTAATTCTATTATTTAACAATAAAACGCCATGCAAAAAACCTACAACAACTACTACTACGTCTACAAAGCCTAATTCTGACATTCCTTACTAAACACTACTATAAGTAACTACAGCTCTGATCATATTTAGGATATTCAAATGAACTAATTGCACCATGAAATTCTAATGTACTTCAATTCACTCTAACCTTATAAGCAGCAATAACATGTAACATTTTGTTTTGTTGATCTAAACAGAATTAAATATTAGTTAAGATAGATAGGACATAATTATTTAACATTTCTCAACACCCTGCATTTACTGAATTAAATGAACTAATTATTTTAATCTACATTATTCCTCCCATGCCAACTAACATACTAACATATTAATAATAAAAAATCAATGCAGTTCACAGTAAAACAAAAATGTCATTTTCACTTGTGATGAGCATTTATATCAGAGAGAGGAACAAAAGGGTTAAAAAAAAGAGCATAAAAAGAGCACAGCAGAAAGGAGAACAAAAAAGGAAAATGCTTTGTATTACACATTTAAAAGCAACTACCTATATAATCTTTATTTATTAACTGCACAATATTTTACCTGTTAATCTACTCATTGAGACAGAAAAAGAAAAAAAAAGAAAAGAGAAAAAAAGAAAATAAAAAAAATAAGAAGCCACAGTACCTTTTTCTGCCATTATACATTACAGTCTCCTTCTCTAATGCTCAATACATTTCCACTGCATTTACCTGCAACATTCTAACTTCAACCAACATCTTACAGTCATTTTTTCTTCAAACTAAGTCCAAAAGGCTTCGTTTAACCTTTCCAGGAGATCTTCTTACTTCCCAGGTAGTAAAACTGTAAAAACAGTCTAAGTCCTTTCCTTCGCGCTCGCGACGGGGGACCGAATTCGCGAACGGACCTCCTGGTTGCGCCACAGTAAAAACGGTCCCTCTACTTCCTCCAGTACATTTCCTGTTGCCTCGTGGATTACAAACGCTCAGTACAGCCATAAAACTCCGTTGGAACTTCGTGTTGCAGCTGGAATTGCGAAATAATAAGATAAGAAGATGAATCATCAGGCCTGGAACAAGAAACAAAGCAGACAAAGGATTTTGAAGCCTCGGATCATCGTAAATAGAGAATCCCATTCTCTCTGATGTTGCAGAAAGCCAGATGGACTGTTTACATTTCTGAAGATGGCAGAGCCTTAAAAAGCTTCAAAAAAGTAGGTCTTGCTTCTTTTTTTGTGCTAACAGAGTATTTAATGCCCTCCACAGTAAAAATTAGGTTATTGGTATATTTCATTTGAAATCTGATATTTTTGTCAATCAGAAACTTACAATATGGAGCTAGCATTTGTCTAGATTGCCTTATTTGTGTTGGTAAATCCTGTGTTATAGAGATTTTATTGTTTTGCCACATTATAAATCCACCAGATTTTTTTATAGTTAACAGTATTTTGCTTACGTCTTGATAGTTCAATATTTTAACATAAACAGGTCTGGGTATATTTGAAGCTTGAGATTCTCTGTATGCTCTATGAGCCCTTTCTATTAACATCTGTTTAACTTCTTCAGAGTCCTTGAGCAGAATTTCGACTATTTATGTGATAGAAGTAATCAGATCATTATACTGAATGGATTCAGGAATCCCTCTGATTATTATATTGTTGCGTCTAGATCTTGCTTCCAAGTCCAGAATTTTGCTTTGCATCGATTGAATGTCAGCCCCATGCGTCTCTGTTCTTTTAGTAAGCATTATTATGTTGTCTTCATTTGCAGCTATTCTAGTTTCTGCTTTCTCCATTCTTTCGAGAATCCGGTTACATGTGTCACTAAATGTAAGCGTTTGAGCTGTCAGCTCATTTAAAGCATCCTGTATGGGTAGCAATGCTGATTTTATTTCCTCCATTGTGACCTGCTGATCAGACTTTGATGCTATTCCTGTTTTTGCAGTCTCTTGTTGTTTAAAAGTTTTCTGTCTCTTATGGAAAGATTCTTTCTCTGGCGATTGCAAAACTGACAGCTTGGTTTTGGTAGTTGTAGTTTCCATATTTTTGTCCTCTTTAGACATTTTGAAACTCTGTAAGTAGATTTATTTCCCAAGGAAAAGTTACAGCAGTGAGATAAGTCAGTCCTTTGTTCAGTGCTCTGTTCAGAGTCAACCTGACAATCAGATCCAATCCTGCTACTAGCAAATATTTTTTCCAATTTTCTTTCCTCAGAAACAAAAGTGACTTCTGGTAGATTAGTAATTGCTGTCAATTAGTATCTTAACTCTAAGTATAACTCCACAGGGTTGATTTTTTTCTCAGGTATTTGAAGAGCTGAAGTACTGCAGTGCTTATAGAACGGCAGCCATCTTTATAGTCAGAACTGTAACTTGATTTATACTGATAAAACCTAAGAAATCATTTAGTTTGCATCACTTTCTTTTTTTTTAAAACAAAAACTCAATAATGATGTACTGAAAAGATAAACTACAATGTGTATCCTTTTGTATACATGTAATACTAAGTGCAGACAACTTGTGCTACTGTTGTTCCCACCTCATTTTTATTTTTTTTAGCTTTGAAAATGATCTTCACTCTGATCACTTTGCTACAGTAGCACTTAGAACAGCCCTAGTATTACTTCAAAATTTGGAAATACTAAATGACTATTGTCTTAGAAGAGAATCTGATAAAGGTGTTGTCTTCTCCCGGATCCCTATCACAACACCAACAAGCCACAAACCCGACACTCAAAACAATGACACCAAAACACCGAAAATGCACAAAACCGACAACTCACAAAACCGAACACTATAACACCGACACCCAAAACACCAACACACAAAATGTAAACTACACATAACACACAACTATACATGCTCTAACCCTAACCCAAACCCTAACCCTAAGGTTCGACACTACCGCACACTTACCCTACCCGCATCCTAACCCTAACTCACTTAACCCGCCACTAAACCTACATTCCGTCACTATCGCACACTTACCCTACCTGCACCCTAACTCTAACTCACTTAACCCGCCACTACACCTAAAGTCCATCACTACCGCATACTCACCTTTCCCACACCCTAACCCTAAATCCCACACTATCTCACACTTACCTGTCCGCTCCCTAATGCTAAATCCCTCACTATCGCACACTTACCTGTCCGCTCCCTAACACTAAATCCCTCACTATCGCACACTTACTGACTCGCACTCACACATTGCCCATGTCGGTGTTTCGGCTGTCGGGATTTCACATTGTCGATCATCTGTCTCGTCGGTCTTCTCGAGTCGGTCTTCTTAGCGTCGGTGTTTTGGCATGTTGATGAAGTCAAGGGGACCCCTTCTCCCACACCATATCAAATAAAGTCATTGCATAGCTCTCTTTAAAGCCAACCCTGACAAGTGAAAAGGAAGTCATAAACTCAGATGTGGGCTGTTCTCTCAGTCCCTTATAGACAGAGGAAGTAAATATTGGGAACTGCAATTGCCTAGGCTCCTAATGGTCTGTGGGATCACTTACCTAGTACAATCTGTGAATGATATAAACTTTCAAGTGCTTTAGTTCACCAGCGGTATTAACATCAACATAATTTGGATAACATTTCATCACAAACTTTTCTGCTCCCTATAGTGATTCCTCTGAAGTTTCAATATCAAATAAAAATGACAAGTTGCTAACAGCGTCATTGTGAGCCATTGCTCCTCTGATCATTCCCCAACTGACACCCTCTGCAGATATAAGTGTACAGATGGTACAAATGTCTGAGCGTGAAGGACAACTTGCTGGTGTCCATGGTATGGTCTGCATATTTTTCTGTATGTACGAAGAAATAAACGTCTCATGTTTGGCATCATTTATTATCAAAATGTTATTGTCTCATTCCCCTTCAATAAAACTCATCACACCAAAATGGCATTTGACAAACTTTATTATCTTTCAACAACATAACTTTATTTATTTATTAATTTAACATTTGTTGACAGGAAAGTCCGACTAGGACAGAGCCTTTTTCCAGTGGAGGCCCAGGAAGAAATGCTCCAGACACATGTGTTTACAATGACTGCATGATTTCAAAATGTTAATTACAACATGAACATCCTTGTAACCACAACATGTAACATCCTTGTAACCATACATCAGGGCAGCGTATCCTCACAAACACTGCCCAAATAAGTAGCATCCATACCACAGCTCACTTATTCTTATTAATCAAAGCAACGTTCTACTGCTCACTTTCATCCCCCAAACTCTTTGCATCAACACTCCAACACCAAGAATGGGAACAGAAGAGGGACAGGCCTGACCATCTTCTCTGCCCAATACCTACCCCAATAACCATACCACCCAAGATAACTCAAAAAGAAAGAGAGGGAGGGCAGGTAGGAAGATCATGACAAAATCTGATTCCCTTTCCCAGTTACACTAAGTCCCACCCTACACCTACCTCACTCCCTCTACATGTCCCCCTATTAAATTAAACCTTCCATTCCCAGAATCTACACAGACCTTCCATTACTTCCTAGTCTTAACATCCTTCCCCAAAACAAACCCCCACACCCACATTTAACTCCCCCTAACCCCTAAACTAAAGATATTCCTGGACAAATTGGTTTGTTCCCAAACCTCATTTGTCCCGGTCCCTTCAATAGAACACATCACACCAAAATGGCATTTGATGACCTTAATTAACTTCCAACAGCATAACTTTATTGTATCATTTAAAAATGTTAATCACAACATAAACATCCTTGTAACCATAACATGTAACATCCTTGCAACCATACATCAGTGCAGCGCATCCCCACTTACCGTGCCCGAATAAGCAGCATCCGTACCACAGCTCACTTATTCTTACTAATCAAAGCAGCATCCTACTGCTCGCTTTCATCCCCCAAACACCTTGCATCAACATCCAACACCAAGAGGGGTAACAGAAGAGGTACAAGCCTGCCCTCTTCTCCACCCTCCAGCCTGACCCCAGGCTGTTCCCCCTCCCTGCTTTCACTAAACTCTCACATACCTTCACATGCTCCTCCAAACCCCTCACCTACTATTAGGAAATTGTCTAGGTAGTGTACTGCACTCAGAGTGTCCACCCGCTGCAGCTAAACCCAATGAAGTGTGGTATTAGAATTCTCAAACATAGTACAGGCTACAGAGCATCCTACTGGCATAGCCCTGTCAAAATAAAACGTGTCTCCAACCACCATGCCTAATAATGGTCACTCTTCCTCCAGTAGTGGCAGAAATTGAAATGCAGATTCAATATCCACCTTTAGCAACCATGGGTCCTTAAACCTCTGGATAACCCCCAACACCTCATCCAAAGATGTATAACTCACCTTGACATCATCTACAGCAATAATGCCATTAACAGAGCTCCCCTCAGTGTAAGACAAATGATGACTCAACCAAAATTCACCAGGGAGTTTCTTAGGAACCAAACTTAATTGTGAGACCTTAAAACTCTTAAAAGAGAGCTGCCAAACAGGCCCAATAGCCTATCCATGTGTCATTCCTTTTCCACCCAACATTCCTAAATGCCTTCCTTCTCCTGCACTGATCACAAATTCTTAGTGACTACTCCATCCACACCCTTGGTTTAATAGCAAATCCCCAAGAAAGTCCATTAATTAAATTTTCCACCACTATGAAGTCAGGAAATTGCTAGCACATCTGCCAGAACACCTGCACTCTAACAGGAGAATGCATCCCCATTTCATCCCCTCATCCCCCAAAAAGACGCCCTCCTATCTCCCCATGAAAAATTCCCTCTACCTCACATACCCTGAAATCCCTGAAATGTAGAAGGTAACCCACTCAGAATAGTCAAAAATAAAGCTTGACTGGCCACGTTCCCTTCCCGTTGGCCACACTCTACCACTGGATGTACTCCCACACACTTAGTACAAGCGTGCAACTTACCTGCTACCCACAAACAATGGCGCACACTAAAGATCCAATATATTCCCACCACATCTCCTCCTATCTTTCCCCTTCTGCTAACAGCCCCAAAGCTATCCATCTTAGTGGATAATCATATGTCAGGATGCCTAATGTTGAACCCCTTCTGCATCAATTAACTGAAAGTCATCAACATATTCCCACGTCTGAGTCTTGTCTTTAACAACAACCATATGTGAGAAGTCAGAAAGACTTTACGCTCCCTTGCCCCAGGGTCTGTGTAGTTAAGCAATCACCCAGTTGAGTCACAAAATCTGCCCCACCCTCATATAATGCCAACTTCATCCTGCCTATAGATCATGCCAAACTTCCCATGGGCACCCCCATGATACCCTCCCTGATAAATGCCTCCCCTTAAACCTGGCCCCATTCACAAAGCTTCTGCTTATGCTCCATGGTGCCTGTAGTTTCACCAGATTCCTGACAAAACTCATCCCCACATATGCCAGACCAATTCCCAAACTGCACCATGTGTCACATATCTACATGAACTCACGACAACATGTCATTACCTGCAACCACATCCTGCACCCACATCCTGCACCATTCCAACGGCCAGAACATCCACTGTGCCAGCATCCCTCAACTGCCCTGTGTGCTTCCATCGTGCCACCAACCTGCGCTTCACTGCCTGCCTACTCCTCTTCTGACTAAAATCACCAGATTCTTCACCCACCAGACCCTCACTGCCAGTCAATTCCAAGAACAGATTCTCCATCTACGACACAATAGCCACCCATCTCTGTTGAAAACTCTGCACCTCCACCATCTGCCAAAGAAAACACAGCAATAAGCCTCCAGGAGAAGAGCTACAAAGAGAGAGGGGAAATAAATTAAACAATCCACTTTCGCTAGCGCGCTTGGCTAGAGGAATAATACCATGCTAAATAATGTGCAATTTAGCCTGCTGTGCAGCCAGACCCTCTGCCCCAAGCCTATCTTATCTCACCTATACCCCCATTTATCCATAACTGTACCTTTCTCGTCACGCTCTCCCTTCCCCACGTTTCCTGAGTTTACCACATACTAAAGCTTAAGCCTTTCTCCTCATTTCTCCCTTCCCCCCTTTAAGCATCTATTTCACTTTGTGTGTGCTTTTAATAAATATTTTTTTTTATAAAAGTAATATAGGGCTGACCAAGCCAACAGCATGAGGGGACAACGGCCCTAACATTAAGCAAAAAACTGAAGTTCATTCCTTTGCACTGGCTGTGGTTATGGTTTGTCCTGCAACATCTCATATTTCTACAAAATATGTCCAACTTTGTGAAATCAAAAAGGTGGCAACCCTACACAAAATACATTGCAAACTCCTAGCCCAGATGGTACTACTTTGAAAAACATGTAATAAAGTAAGCTCTGACCATCCTTATGGTAGCACGTGGTCAGGGAAATGCGAAGTTGTCAAATGTAATACATCCGTCCAGATTGCAATCATCTTTCCAGTCACCACAGAATGATGACACAAAATAATGGCTGCTATGCAGGAAATGTACACACTATGTCCATTGGATTTCCTTGGATTACCATGTTTGTTTTAAATCCTACAGCAATACTCATACATTCCTAGATTAAGAGCATTAAAATCTTAAAAAAGATAGAATAACAGGATTTGTGTCAGTATGCATTTCCTGAAGGATATGAAGCCTGAAATTCAAATATATGCAATTATTTAGTGACTTCATTCCTGTGTGATTTGCCAGAAAACCACAAAGTTGATAAGGAACAAACATAAAATATTAGGCAAAAATCTAGACAGTTGAGAGGTATGCACCAAACTCACTACATCTCCACAGCATGATTAATACGATGAAGAAACCAGCCAAGTATGACCAGCAAATCTGTCCAGCAACAGCCCATGCCCACACCCTTTCACTGACCATTAAGAGCTCACTGTACATGCACAACAAAAAATTTAGTCAACACACTTCCAGATGGTAACATCTCTCCCACCCTGGAGAGAATCAGAAAACTAAAAATTAACCACTATCACCAACAAAATTAAAATGACAATCTGCAAGGATGCAACAACTCTATCCAGACAATGTAAAGGAAAGCACACTAGCCAACTGATACGTTTACCTGCAACCAGGGAACATTACTCATAAACGAATGGAGAACAAGAAACATCATACCCCACATTAAACCCATGCCCAAGACAATAGATAACCCATCAACAACACTAGTCCAAAATTCCCTTCCTACCACACAAACATGTACCGAAAAACAAGCTGCAAGCACACCTCCATAACCGACCTTAACCAGTCATAACAAACTCCACAGTTAACTCAAACCAACCATATGCATTCAAACTCCAACAAAAAAAATAGCATTAATTTCTTTCCCCATACCTACCAGTATTAACCCAAGGCCTACCTGCTCACAAGGTACCTATGGGTCATCATAGCTGTACACCCTGCAGTAGAAAGATCACACCAAAATCTGATTCCCTTTTCCAGTTACAGTCACATAAAACCCCTAAGTCCCACCCTACACCTACCTCACTTCGTCTACACTTCCCCCTATTAAATTAACCCTTCCATTCCCAGAATCTGCTCAAACCTTCCCTTTCTTCCTAGCCTTAACATCCTTCCCCAAAACAAACCCTAACACCCACATTTAACTTCCCTTAACCCCAAATTTCTCTGGACAAATTGGTTTGTTCTCAAACCTCATTTGGTATTAATTGTTATGTTGACATGTTGCAGTATTCATTTATCTATTTTGACCCTAGGTGTGAAAGTATAAATAAACAATGCATATCTTAATTAATAAGGGTCATGAGATATAATATAGGATGGATAATGTTGTAGAGATTTTCATGTAAAAAATTATAATAAAATTTACCAAATGAAAAAAATGAGAAATTTTGGGAGATGCCTTCACACCTGGTTGCACTATGTTGTAGCTTGTTTACCTTATGGCTCACACTTTATCTAACCCTTTCCACATGTGTGTGCATGTGTTGCCAACAAACTTAATAATTTTCAGTTTTATTAATCAGTTCAGTAAGGAGGGTGATTTATAATGTCTCTGTACTTACTGTGACCTTTGAAATTAAGCACTGCTCAATTTTTGAGTTAAGATATATTGAATAAAAATAAATATTTTCAGTATCAACAGAAACATTTGATTTAAGAAACAGTTTTATGATTGTAGATTAGGATAGGAGTAATATTTAAAATAGGGATCTGCTACATGTGTTCACATGCTGCTAGCTTGTGACGCACCTGTTATCTGTCGTTTGCTTGAAAAAACAAGTGCTCGAACTCCTACTAGCTCAATCTTTTGTTTCTATGTGGCCCTCCACCAAACCTTACCCTATAAAACCCTATAAAATGACATAGCTCTATCAGAACTTAAACTCTAGCCCTAAAAGTCCCACCTAGTTCCCAACTCATCTCCTCACTCTATTACCCTAAACTTCTACATCCACTCCCTAAGCAAACATTCCTTGTTCACACCCTAACCCTAAAATTCCCTTCTTGTTCCCTAAGCCTAAAACTCCCTTTCCATTCGCTAACCCTAAAATGCCCCTCTCCACAGCTGCTTGCCAAAACTCATATTTGAGTTCATGGATGAGCAGCAGCCTGCACAGACTACAAGGTGGTCTAGTCCCTGGCTTTGAGACAGTGCTTTTGAAGTGTCTGTGGTCTTCCCTTAGAAAATCCTCATAGCTATGCTAGGAAAAGTTTACAGGCCTGTCTGAGGTTACAGAAACAATTATATGTTAAACAGGCCTATAAACAAAGAGAAGTTTGTTGTTACTTGTATAAAAAAAATTCTGCTGTAAAGATGTGGGTAGACATTCCTTTGGGTTGGGGAAGGGTTGGCATGATGGTTAAAGTGTTTACCTCACAAACACAATATGCAAAGTTTGATTATCCCCTTTGAAATTGGTTAGGCTTAAAATGGCCTGCAATAGCAGCTAGTCTAGACTTGCTTATAAACCCACTATGCTAACAAGAAATATCTCAACATTTTTAATGCAACTCATGCAGATGTCCTTACTCCCCATTTGAGCTATGTATCTTTACATGGAGTTAGGTTTGAAGTACATAATAAATGGTCGGACCAGCAAAAGGGTGCACTTGAGAAAATAAAGTGAACATTTTTAGACGCCCAGTAAACACAAGCATGTGTCTATGCCACATGTATCTCAGTGAAGCTGGAGAGAAGGGAATGCCCTGTGTGCGCACGCTTGCACACACACAGTATCAGTGTGTCCCATAGTGCTGGCAAATAAACCAATACTATGAACATGTAGGGATTTTGTAATAACACTTCAGGCATGATACCTAAATCAAATTATGTGGTTTCTCCTCACTTGTTCTGATGTAATTCCATAATCCTACTTACAGTTAGAAAGTTTTTTCTCAGGCTGGCTCTATAACGGAATATCTGTCCACATACTGGACAGCTGTTCATCAGTTAACTGTGCTCTGCTGTGTCTGTCCTGGCATATGATTTCTGCTGTTAGGCCTGTTTATAAGGGGCATATTTGTATTTAGATTGCTATGATTAAACAAATCCCACTTCTAAAGAATTGAAAAGGAATTAAAATAAAATAGAAAATCACATAGAAATTACAAATACTAGGGTTCTTTTCTAACTTGTTGACAGCAGTGGGTAAGATGACTTTAACGCCAGTCTTACTACTTACCATACTAAAATTTAATTCTGAATAAAGTTATCTGATGGTTTAAAAAACAAAATATAGTGTATCATACCATCGTGAAATACCTGGCCTTGTGCATAGCAAACTGTTCAGTACATTCTTGGGTACATAGGCAGTGCACATCCCAAGATTCAAGTTTCTGCTTGAGTAGAAAGGAGAATTATGACAGCTAGATTATGCAGGAAAATACATACAGATCTGCCTGCTGCAATGCAGTTTATTCACTCAAGGAATGCATTGTTTGTGTCTAATGACTTGCATTTGTTAAGCCCCAATACTATGTCATCTGGGCATTTTCAACAAAAAATATTGCTAATCTGATGATTTACAGAAATTCTTGCCAGCCACATCATTCAGCAATGAAAATATACCTGGACAGGGTCTATGGCTTGGTTGTGGGAAAACACAGTCTGCTGTACACCAAAGAGATTATTTCTAGTCTTATGTATTTCACTCCTGGCACACGTTACATGAAATGCCATTATCGCTTAAGGTTGTATGTACTGTTGTCAGCTTGAGCTCAAAGCAATGAGAGGAAAGACATGTAGGTATGGCATGACAACAGGTAGCTGTCTTATTTATTACTGCTTGTATCAGAGTTTGAAAATAGGAAAACAATAAAATATGAGGAGACCAACAAGATGGCTGGCAGTACATCATCCTGTTGCCTGAAAAGTGACCAACAATGGTCCACTGAATAATGACCAGATATGCACTACTGAATGCAAACTGTAAATAAAAAGTGAAGTTACAACTGACATTTTAATCATTATGTATATTTATCCAAGGGATTTTCCTTATTCCAGTGACACTGTTTCATTGAGATACATATTATATTGACTTGTGTGCACGGAGCCCCAAAAAACATTTTTTTATCCTCAGTGCACGCCTCTGCCCAGCTGTAGGGATGGCAACTGAGGAAAGTTTGACATATTGGTTAAGGTATTTACCTTACAAATACAAGGTTTGTTTCTGACCTCTGATCATTGGCTAGGCTTTTAATAGTCTGAAACTGATAGCCTAGTATTAACCTATGTGCATCCAAGCTAATAACATGAGAGGAATTTTTGATAGTTTCCCCACAGCATTGTCACTTAGTATTTACCTTCTCTTTTTAAAGCTTAGGCATATAGTATTGGTGAAAAAGTTCAAGTCCTATTGACCACTTAGGGGCTTGATGCTGTGGATCCCATACTGGACCTTGCACTTGTCCATGTAGTCATCCAGTTCATTCTTTAATGCCTGTGAATTGATGGACTGAATTCTACTGAGAGGGGAAATTTATGCTCTAGGCATGGGAGTCTTTGAGATATGAAGTTGTTGCAGTTCATGGAATGTTTTATATTAATTTGCCTGAGGTGTATCTTGCTGTAATTCCAGTAAAGACTGCATTTCTGTGAACTGCTGTAAAGCTGATAGATTTGCTTTGAGCTGCAGAGTTTGAATCTATTTCAAACTGATAAGTACACTTTTTGCAACTTAATTTGCACTATGCTGTATTTATACACTTGCCTATTATTTATAGTGGTGCTGTATTATTTCTGTCTCTTGTTGTCTCCACTGTGTTTTTTCCACCCACCCTTCCTGTTCTCATCTTGGTATTAATCTTGGTGGCTTTGAAACTGCCCGCCCCTCTTATAAGTCTGTATTTGGATACTCCTTCTGGAACTATCTCATTTGCTCACTCAATTGAGTGCAGTGAGATCATATTCTGATTTCAGGCACTCCTACTTTGTACAAAGAGAGCATTTGAGAAAGACAACCCCTGTAGCCTCTTAATCCTGCTGTGTTCCCTCCCTCAAAAAAAAAAAAAAAAAAAAAATATATATATATATATATATATATATATATATATATATATATATATATATATATACACACATATATATATATATATATATATATATATCTATATATATATATGTATATTCAACTGCTCTTAATGTAACTGTCTTAGTTGCTGTTCTGCGTGCTGTTACTTACTCTGCACTTATTACTGCTTGTTAGTAGCCTTCTAATTTAATGCCTTCTGCACTTGTTTTTTCGTCATTTGTTAATTTAATTGCATTTAATTAAACTGCATTTGCCGTAATATTGATACGTGTGCTAGCCTGCACTGTATTTGAATTGTATTTACTGCTGTTTTATCTGCTTTTTTGTAAAAAAAAATAATAAATTCCTAGTTCGTTTCCTGCCTTTCCTGTAACTTATCTAGTCCAGATACAGACTTGCTGTATCCAGGTCTGTTTGTAAGTTCCTGAACCCCCCAAGCCTTTCTGTGTTGGAGGGAAGCCTTCTAGCTTATCAGTGGGAGTGGTAAGCACTAGGTAGCCTATCTACCACAGGAGGAGAGGTTTCTGGCCCAGAAATTATAGTTTATTAGCTGTTTGGGAAGCTCTTCCATCTCTTTCAACCTTCTGATTCAAAAGCCTGTGTTTGTGCTTGTTTCCTGCCTTTCCTGTTACTAGTCTAGTCCAAGTACAGATTTGCTGTATCCTGGACTCTTTGTAAGCTTCTGAGCCCCCCCAAACCTTTCTGTGTTGGAGGGAAGCCTTCTAGCTTATCAGTGGGAGTGGAAAGCATCAGGTAGCCTATCTACCATGGGAAGAGTGGGTTTTGGCCCATAAATTGTAATTTATTGGCTGTTTAGGCAGTTTTCCATCTATTTCAACTTGCTGGCTTAAAACCCTGCATTTGCGCTTGTTCCCCACCTTTCCTGTAACTAGTCTAGTCCAGGTACAGATTTGCTGTACCCAGGATTCTTTGTAAGCTTCTGAGCCCCCCAAGCCTTTCTGTGTTGGGAGAAGCCTTCTAGCTTATCAGTGGGAGTGGTAAGCATTAGGTAGCCTATCTACCACAAGAGGAGTGGTTCTGGCCCATAAATTGTAGTTTATTGGCCATTTGGGCAGTTTTTCCATCTCTCTCAACTTTCTGGTTTTAAAGCCTGTGTTTGCACTTGATCCCCACCTTTCCCGTAACTAGTCTAGTCCAGGTACAGATTTGCTTGTATCCAGGACTGTTTGTAAGCTTCTGAGCCTCCCAAGCCTTTGTGTTGGAGTGCAGTCTTCTAGCTTATCAGTGGGAGTGTTAAGTACTAGGTAGCCTGTCTACCATAAGAGGAGTGGTTCTTGGCCCAGGAATTGCAGTTTATTGATCATTCGGGAAGTTGTCCATCTCTTTCAACTTTCAGGTTTAAAAGACCACATCTGCACTTGTTTCCCATCTTTCCTGTAACTAACCTACTGGAAAGCACTAGAAAGCTTTAAACTGATACAAGCCTTCTAGCTTAAAAGAGAGACTTTGGAGTGATTGAGTATCAGTTTTCTGTATTTTCTTGCTGTACATAACTGTTTTCCACCTAAACGCTGATTTTTTTCCAGCACTTATTGTGATTTAAAAGCTTGTTTTTTTCACATATTGTACTTTATTTGACTGCCTGCACTTTTAAAAAGTTCTTTTTTGTTTAAATAAATTGGTTAACTGTTGTAGGCTGCACACTAAAGTGTGATAGCCTTTTCTAATCGCTTGTAGTCGTTTAAAGCTATTTTTAAGTGTACTTTTTACTGTTTTTGCCTTATCTTTTCAAAAAAAATAAATTTCTTGTTTCCTGCCTTACTAAGCTAGTATAGTCCAGTTTTCAGGCTAGTGCTGAATTCAGAGCTGTGTTACAAGTTTTTGAGTTACCCATATCGTACTTGGATAGAGGAAAGTTTCTCTGTTCACCTGTGAGAGAGGGGAACTTTGAGCAGCCATGTGTCCCTGGAGGAGTGGTTCCAGCCCAGACGTTTTTAGTTTAAAAACCGCGTTTGCACTATTTTGTGTGCCGAGCAGCACTGGTTAGCTAGGGTTGAATTATTCCCGGCTCCACTAAGTCTCCTCTTCAGTTTTTCACTTGAAACTAGTCTAACTCTCAACCTAAGCACTCAAAAAGCATACTACAGTCCTGCACTTGCTCAGACCTAACAGCAAGCACTAATATACCCCAACACTTGACTGCCCTGCCAAGAATGATACCTCAGTATAAAGAAAAAATGATCAATTTCAACAATTGGCTAAGCTTTCGGTGTCATTCAAAGGGGATCCAGTGTCTGTCAGCCTGGGATGACATGCTCAACAAGCTGCATTGCTTCACAAGAGACGGCTTGCACCTGTCACCCCTTGGCTTTCAAATACTGGCCAAGGCTCTTTCTGCCCCCATAGTGCCTTTTTTAGGCAAGGCTCAAAATTCAAACCCACCGCCGTAAACAGCACAAGTAAAAAAATGAGGGTTATGCTACTTAATGCCAGGAGTTTAAATCTCAAAATGCATGTGCTCGAAGCACTCCTAAGTATGGAGAACGTCGACATCTGTGCAGTAACTGAAACCTGGTTCAAGGCTCTAGATTGCACTCCAGCACTACTGGTCTACAACTTATACCACACATTTTGGCCACAGAACATGGACCGAAACACAAAAGGAGGGGGTGTATCCATATTCATCAAATATACTCACACCTCCAGGTTAGTGGCGCAGCATGATTCCTCTGAGATTATCCATGTGCATCTAACATCGGGAAAATCTGCAATGCAAATTGTAGCCTGCTGCAGATCACCCTCCATGACCCAGGACCACCACTCCGCCTTTCTGGAGACATTGGAAAACATGAAGGTCCTACTGAACACCCTGATATTGGGCGATTTCAATTACTCTACCATTTAACTGGGAAAACTACTTGAGTACAAACTCCCAGGCTCAGCGCTTCCTGGAATTTATCAATTCAAATGCCCTGGATCAGCTGGTAAACTCCCCTACCAGAGGCCAAAACATATTAGACCTGGTCATCACCAACATGGGCGACAGATGTTCCATACCGGAGGTCAACCCGTCACTGGTTAGATCAGACCATAAACTAATCATCCTGGATGTCCACACCCCACCACCACCCCCAACCAAGGAAACCACAATGAAAAATGTTTCTAAAGCAAACTTCACCTTACTTAAGGCAGAGGGGGTAAGTTTCACAGCCCCCACGCTAAAGGATAACACTGCCCAAGATGCAGAATCCTTTACAATTGCACTCTATGAGCACTTACAAGGATGCATGGATCGTGGCATCCCTAGCAAGACAAAGACTCACTCCCCTAAGAGAAGGAAACCAGTCTGGTGAACCCCTGCCATAAACAGGTTATACAACAGAAGGAGGAAACTAGTTCAGAAAAAAAGCAAATCCCAAGAAGGAAAGACATCCCTGATCAGTATCAGTAAAAAACTAAGGTCCCTCATAAAATCATCCAAGGCTAACGTTGAAAGAAAAATAGCCATGGATTCAAAGGATAACCACAAAGTCTTCTTTAGCTATGTCAAGAATCTAAGTGGCAACTTACAGATATGCTCTGAGCTAGTGCAAAATCGCACAAAATATACTGAACCTACTGATATTGCCAACATCCTGGCAGATAGATTCAGTGCAAACTTCACCTCCCTCTCACCTTCAAAAGGCCCCACTACAATACAGGAAAAGTGTAGTGTCCCAGAAATCACAGAAGCACAGGTGAAAACAGCCCTTTCAAAAGCCAAAAACACAGCATCAATGGGGCCAGATGGTGTCCCAGGCTGTGTCTTGCACGAACTACAGAACAAACTAACCCTCCACCTAAACACGCTGTTCAGCCTCAGCCTTTCCACAGGCTACATGCCCATAGAATGGCACACAGCAGTGGTTATTCCGCTCCACAAAGGAGGGGCCACAACTGACCCTGGTAACTATTGTCCCATAAGCTTGACTAGCCTGGTCTGCAAGGCTATGGAGCGCATCATCATTGAACTCATTAACAAAGACACTGGGAACCTCCAAACACTTGACTTGACCCAGTCCGGCTTTGTTAAGGGTAGATCATGCCTACTAAACCTGATTGACTTCTTTGAGACAGTCACCAAGGCCATAGATGAGGGAAAGGTGGTTCACACAGCCTACCTTGATCTTGCCAAGGTGTTCGACACCATTCCTCACTCGGGTATTATAGAAAAACTCACCAGCCTGAACATAAACCCCTAGGTCACAAGATGGGTTGCCAACTGGCTTACAGACAGAACTCACACGGTAAGAATAGCGGGCTCCAGGTCCAACTCTAAACCAGTCACAAGTGGTGTCCCACAAGGCTCGGTCCTGGAACCCCTACTGTTTGGCATATATTTCTCAGAAGTACAGGCAAACACAGGAGGACTATAGATAGCCAAGTTCACCGATGACTGCAAACTGGGAGCCATAATTGACTCTCCGGCTTACACGGACATCCTTTAAAAAGGCCTTACTGAGACAGACACCTGGTGTCAAAGTCATGACCTGAAGCTAAATGCCATAAAATGCATAGTCATCCCGTTTGGGAAAAACAAAACACCCACGAATTACCACATAGGTGGCAGCCCCCTTAATACAGAAGAGGTAATAAGAGATCTGGGGACCCAGGTAGATAGTAATCTCTCCTTTGATAACCATATTGCCAAAGTAGTTAGGGAATCCTTCTATGTGGCCCATCTAATTACTAAGGGGTTCGCATCTAGAAGTAAAGAGGTTATAGTGCCCCTCTACTCATCACTCATCAGACCCATCATAGAGTACAATGCCCCATTTGGGATGTACCTCACAAGACACTTCCAACAGCTGGAAAGACCACAAAAGCACCTCACCGAGAGGATTACTGGCCTCAAACATATGTCCTATGCAGCCCGACTGAAAAAACTCCAACTGTACTCAGTGGCATATCGCTTACTCAGAGGTGATCTCTGCCTAACTTACAAAGCCATGTCCAACTCAGAACTGATGGACATGCTCCACCTAAAGAAATCCAAGTCACTGTGAGCCACGCGCTCTAGTGAGCTAAACCTTGCCACAACAATAAATAGAACATGCTGGAGGGATAGATTCCTCTCACAGAGACTCCCCATGCTTTGAAACAAAATTCCTAACTACATTATACAGAGCCCCTTACTAACACTCTTCAACAGAAGCCTTGATGAGTGGAGGGGTAACAGAAAATACACCCCTGGGATCACTTCATTGGCTCTGCTTGACAGAGGCTCAGTTAATTAATCAATGAGGCGGCAAAAGCTGACACACTCTGGCTAGGCTTAAAAATGCCCTCGGGCAGATAGCCTAGTACCTACCTATGAACCTATGAACAAGTCCCATGCTCAGGTCCTCAGGGAGGGTGTTTTTCTAAGTAAAGGGATCAGACAGTAAAGGGACCTTTAATACATATGTATGTACTTACTTCTGAATACTTACTCTGTGTTTCAGTGATATTTAATAATTCTGTACTTAGTGTTACAAAGTTTGTGTATTAAACTGGTTTCTGCTTACTTCTGAACACTTACTCTCTTTCAGTGATATTTATTAATTCTGTGCTTTGTGTTGTAAAGTTTGTGTTAAACTGGTTTCTGCTTACTTCTGAACACTTACTCTGTGTTTCAGTGATATTTAATAATTCTATACTTAGTGTTGCAAAGTTTGTGTGTTAAACTGGCTTCTGTTTACTTCTGAACACTTACTGTGTGTTTCAGTGATATTTAATAATTCTATACTTAGTGTTACAAAGTTTGTGTGTTAAACTGGTGTCTGTTTACTTCTGAACACTTACTCTGGCTAGCTCCATTTGATTTTCCCTCCTACCCACCCTATTGTTGTGTTCTTATAACTTGGTGGCTTTTGCTTTGCCATTCACTTATTATAAATTTCTTATTGGACACTCCTCCCAGTCCCATCGCATCAGCTCTTTCTACGGACTACAGTCAGACTATTTGGGAAGGCCCACCCACTTAGCTCTTAACCTTCAATTATCTTCTCTGTTTCCTCCCTTTCTACTTGACAAAAATTACACTGTATTCAGCTGCTTTTACTGTATTTTACTGTATTTATACTGTGCCTTTTCATAGGTTCATAGGTTTATACTAGGCTATCTGCCCTAAGGCATTTATAAGCCTAGCCCAAATTTTTGTGGCTTACGCCACCCCTTATATGAAAAAATACTGTGCCCATTAGTTTGTTGTGCCTCTGTCCAGCAGTGACACAGAAATGATTCCCGGGGTAAACCTACGATCTCCCATCCACAGGTCTAGATTTCTCTTGAACAGAGTCAGCGAGGTGCTCTGCCTCACATGGACCGGGATTTTATTCCACAGCATAGGGAGTCTCTGAGTGATAAATCTATCCCTCCAGCACGTCCTATTTATATCCGTGCTAAGGTTTAAGTTGCTTGCTCTAGTGGTTTTGGTGGATTTGGATTTTTTTTGTATGTCAGGCACATGTCACCTCTGAGCAGATGGTATGCGACTGAATAGAGCTGGAGTTTCTTCAATCTGGCAGCATATGACAGATTTTGGAGTCCCTTTATCCTTTTGGTGAGGAACTTTTGGGGTCTCTCCAATTGCTGCAGATGTCGGGTGAGATACATCCCGAATGGGGCATTGTACTCGATCATTGGTCTGATAAGTGAAGAGTACAGGGAACAATGACCTCACTAGATCTGGATGTGAATCCCTTCATGATCAGGTGGGCAATGTAGAAGGTCTTTCTAACCACTTTAGCAACGTGAGTGTCAAAAGAAAGGCCACTGTCAACCTGGGTCCCCAGGTCCCTGATAACCTCTTCTGTGCTTAGTGGATTGCCACCTATATGGTAGCTTGGGTTACCTTGTTTTTCCCGAAGGGTATGACTATACATTTTTTGGCGTTTAACTTCAGGCCATGGCTCTGGCACCAGCTATCTGTTTCCATGAGTCCCTTCTGAAGGATATCCGTGTCCGATGCACTTTCCACTATGGCGCCCAGTTTGCAGTCGTCTGCAAACTTTGTCAGCCAAAGTCCTCCCATGTTGGCCTGTACTTCTGAGAAGTAGATGCCAAACAATAGGGGGCCAAGGACTGAGCCCTGTGGGACACCACTTGTGACCGGCTTGGAGTCTGACACAGCGCCAGCAACTCTAACCCTGTGGGTTCTGTCCTTAAGCCAGTTTGCAACCCATCTTGTGACATATGGGTTTACATTTAAGCTGGTAAGTTTTTCTACAATACCCGAGTGGGGTATTGTGTCGAAAGCCTTTGCAAGGTCAAGGTAGGCTGTATGGACTGCCTTTCCCTCATCAATGGCCTTGGTGACTGTTTCGAAGAAGTCAACCAAGTTCAAAAGGCATGATCTTCCCTTGACAAAGCCAAACTGGGTCGGGTCCAATGTCTGCAAGTCCCCTATATCTTTGTTTATGAGCTCCATTATGATCTTCTCCATAGCTTTGCAGACTAGACTTGTTAAGCTTATGGGGCGGTAATTACCAGGGTCCGTAGAGGTGCCGCCTTTGTGGAGTGGGACCACAGTTGCCGTACGCCACTCCTTGGGCACGTATCCTGTGGTAAGGCTGAGATTAAACAGCTGCCTTATGTGCGGGTTTAATTCCTCATTTAGCTTGTGTAGCACACAGCCGGGGACACCATCCGGTCCCATTGATGCTGTGTTTTTAGCTTTAGAGAGAGCAGCTTTCACCTGTGTATTTGAGATGTCCGGGAGGCTACACTCGGCTGGGATAGTTATCTCTCCTTTAGCGGGGGAGGGGGGTGAAGTTTGCACTGAACCTGTCTGCCAGTATGTTGGCAATGTCTGTGGGTTCAGTGATTTTTGTATCATTTTGGACTAATTCTGAGCATATCTGGGAGTTTCCACCCAGGTTCCTAACATAGCTGAAAAAGGCCTTATGATTGTCCTTTGAATCCATGGCAATTTTTCTCTCAAAATTGGCCTTAGTTGATTTTATGAGTGCTCGTATTTTTTTACTAATAATGATCAGGGGTGACTTCCCTTTTATGGATTTTGTTCTATCATGTAATAGCTTTCTCCTCTTATTGTAAAGTTTGTTAATGGCTGGGGTCCACCAGAGTGGACGTTTGCCCTTTGTGGAAAGAGTCTTGGTTTTATTTGGGATTGCCTGATCCATGCAGTCCTGGAGGTGTTCATAGAAGGCATTTGTAAGGGCTTCCGCAGCTTGGGTTGTGGTTTCCACTGGCTCAGGGGCCTTGAAGGATACCACACCAGTCTTGAGTAGTGTGAAGTTTGCTTTAGAGAAGTTCTTCACTATGGTCTTTTTGTTTGGGGTGGGGGCGGGAGGTGGATGTCCAGTGAGATTACTTTATGCTCAGATCTCACCAATGAGGGATATACTTCGGTGTGGAGCATTTTGTCCCCATGTTTGTGACAATGAGATCTAGTATATTTTCTCCTCTCGTGGGAACAGTGACTAGCTGTTCCATGGCATTTGAATTTATGAACTCCAGGAACCATTGGGCTAGAAAGTTAGGGCTTGAGTAATGTTCCCAGTCTATATTCGGGTAGTTGAAGTCACCCAATATGATGGTGTTTGGAGATACATTTATACCCTCCAGTGTCTTCAGGAAGGCTGTGTGGGGTTCCTGAGTTTGAGAGGGTGGCCTGTAGCATGCTACAATTTGTAGAGCAGTTTTGCCTATGGTTAGTTGCACCTGGATGGTTTCGAAGCCGTGCATTGCCACCAACCTGGAGGTGTGGGTATCCTTTATGAATATGGATACACCCCCTCCTTTTGTGGTGTGGTCCGGGTTTTGGGGCCGGAACGCATGATATGAGGTAAAACCTAATAGTGCCGGGGTGCTTTCAGGAGCCTTAAACCAGGTTTCAGTTACAGCACAGACATCGATGTTCTCCATACTGAGAAGGGCCTCGAGTGCGTGCATTTTGAGATTTAGACTTCTGGCGTTGAGCAGCATTACCCTCAGTTTCTTCCCATTTTTGTTTTCTAGGTGGTGGTTTCCTACTGTAATACTTTATGTTGCAATGTGCTGCTGTCCACACCTCTCAGTTGTCCAGATTTTCACAGAAAGTGCAGATTTTTGCCTCATATTTTTGGTCAATTTCTCACAAAACTTCTGGTTTTCTAGCAAATTACTGGGATTATCTGAATATCAAAGCCATTAAATAATGACATACATCTGAGTTTCAGACTTTATATTCTTCAGAAAAATGCATGCTAAGACAAATGCTATCATTCTATCAACTTTCTAAGAGCAATAATTAAAATCTGTCCTGATTTTTGGACCTTTGTCCCCACATTATGTCAGATTTTATCCAGATTTATTGTGCTAAGAGGTTGAGTGGTGTCTGCTGTTCTTAAAAGTGTTCAGTTGCATTTATACCACCTCTTTTATTATTGCTTGTTAGTAGCCTGATTATGTTGAGAACATTGTTCTACCAAATTGCTGCTTTATACTTTTTTTCTGTCGTGACTGTGATTTTAAATACTTTAAATTTTAAATACCTCTGCACTTAGCACAGGCTAGATTCAGTCTTATGGAATCTAGACTGTCTTGTATCACTTGAGTACTAAAACCAGCTCCTCACTGAGATACTGAAAGATCTGTGTTATCCGTTGTTTCCAACTAACTATAAGTGCCTGTTTCCACCCTTATCTTGCACTCTTAATTAGCATTTGCTTTCTACTGTCTGTTTGAATTGTCAGAACTGTTTTTGTCCACATTTTACTGCATACTGTACACGTCTGGCTGTAGAGTAGCCCAGTTCCATGCTTGCTGTTTCTGGGTCTGTTTTGTAACCTCTGAGCATCAAATTCAAGCCATCTTTGTCGGAGAAGGCCTTTCTGCACCCTTGTGGGAGGAGAGTGCTCTCTGGGTCCCATCTAATCAAGGATGATTGGACAAGAGCTCAAAGAGTACATCCTTATTTGCTAGTTTGAGTTAAAAGGATTATTTCTTGTTTTACATAAGCCATGCATCTGCATTTCTTGTGTGTAGCACAACATTGTGCACTGCCCCGTAGTGTTAGTTACCATTGGTGGCTATAGTAGCAAACGCTTTGCTTGTTAAATTTTCCCTTGGCACTTTGCTTGTGGTCCTCCAGAGGTTTTTCTTGGCTCAGTTCTACTGTCTGGTAGAACACTAAGCCTAACATCAGAGGTTCCATCACACCTCTCACCCACTATCCTTTCCTAAATGTGACCTTTCTTCCTGATCATATAAATTTACCTAGCACTGTGAATGCACAATTTCTCACAGTTTCACCAGCCAGCTTGGTTGACATGGACATCCTGAGACAGTGTACTAACTGCATAATTGTCATTGACAACCCTCTGCTCCTAGACCACACAAACTCAACATGTGAGAGATGTATCTACATTAAGAACCTTAAATCCATGCTCTCTCACACACCATTCAGTACATATGATAATGAGAGGGTAATCAGCATGCACACCTCGCCTGCTACTCCACCCAAACCCACATCTCACATACCTACATATGTGGAGGTCCTTACCAGAAACATACCTAAACACCAGAAACCTCCCAAACACAAACACAAGCACGTTACATATAATACTTCCTCTGCAGAACACAATAAACATAATAACTCACATACCAGTATCTCACCTGTCAAACCCTTAAGGCAAAACTCAAAGCCAAACATATTAATCATAGGTGATTCCATTGTGAGACACACAGATGTCCCTCTCACCAGGCTGGATAAGGAAAAGTTCACAGTCAGCTGTCTGTCAGATACCAGGATCCACCATATCACACATGCACTAAAGTCTCTCAGCAACAGGTACTGTAATGACTCTCTCATAGTTCATGTTGGTGTGAATGACTTGAGATGTACCTCTCTGGACTATATGAAGAGAGACATGATTGAGCTCTCTGAATATGTGTCTCAGGCTGGTATGTCCCAAGCCTTAGGCAGCATTTTACCTTCACCTAGGATGATGCCTCAATACAAACAGAAAATGATTGGCTTCAATAATTGGCTTAGTTTCTAGTGTCATTCCAAGGGGACACAGTATCTCTCAGCCTGGGATGACATGATCAACAGACCTTGATGCTTTGCAAGAGATGGTCTTCATCTTTCACTCCTAGGATTTTGGCTACTGGCCCCTTTCAACAGGGGAAACACATGCTTTTTTATTTCGGGTCCCACATATTCAGGTAGAGAATATTGGAATATTAGAACAAAAAACAAAATAACGGAAGGCAAAGAGCATTAATAAAATCCAAGTGTTTTAATAAAATCTAAGCACTTTCGTAATGATCTACATTACTTCATCAGACACAAGTAACAAAAACTTTGAAATCAAGCTTAAATATACCATATTTTTAACAATACACCAATCACAATGCACAAAAATCCCTCCAAAATCTATCATTAATTAAGATTAATTAACAGTACTACAGCCCTTAAAGAGATACAAAGATTATTAAAAGTCAGAAACTCTGTCATTTTATATTCCTATACTTTAACACTGGCTTAAGGGGAACACAGTCAATTAAACCAGATGCACAATGTGTCCCTAATCATAGAATTAATGAAAGTTGTGCATTTTCAGTGTTATTTACAATATCTCCCATTCTAATATTCTCTACCTGAATATGCAGAACCTGAAATAAAACAGTATGTGTATCCCCTGTTGAAAGGATGTGCTTAGCTAGGGCACTATAATCGTGCCCCTTACTGATGCAATAAATATGATCTCTAATCCTTTCCTTGAGGTAGCGATTGATCTTTCCTACATAAAATTTATAAACGGTAGCACAATGAGCAACATATACAACATTGTGGGTATTACAATCTGCCCTGACCCTTAATTGCCATAAATATTTGGTATCAGGTTGCCTGAAAAATCTAGATTCAGCTATAAAATCACAAAACATGCTAGTTCCACACTTAGATGTGCCTACTTCTAGAAAATCCATGGAATTATATATTTTGGGATTATAAAGCTGTTGCTTCGAATGTTTCCTAATTTTATAAATAAATCTGGGTTGTATACCCAAAAATTCATGAATCGTATCATCCACCATCAAAATATGCCAATTCCTACTAATTATATTCCTAATCCTATTCACATCTTAAATATAAGATAACACTACAAGAATACATGGGTCAGCATACTGATTCTTTCTCTTGGAACTATTCTTGTTGGAGAAGTAGGGTCTACCCCATCCTTTCCTTTCACCCATTACTTTTATATACGCTTGTTCAATCTCTTTTTGACTATAACCATGTTCAAGATATTAACAAACTCTAAAAGATCATTCTCATTACCTTTCCAATCTATAAAGAGGTCATCGACAAATTGTCGATAAAAATGAACTGGAGAATCACACCCTTGATGAACATAATGCTGTTCCCATTCCATCATTACTAAATTTGCATAATAACTGGCACAGCTAGTGCCCATGGCCATCCCTGTTTTTTGCCAATAGCAAGTTATATTGAACAGGAGAATGTTATGTTCAAGTAACAATTCCAAGAGCATACAAATAAGATCAATCTGTTGTATCCCATGCTTACCATATGTCTTAACCATAACAATCCCCTCTTGATTAGGGATGCATGTTCATAGGTTCATAGGTTGGTACTAGGCTATCAGCCCTAGGGCCTATACAAGCCTAGCCAGAACAATTCCCTGGCTATTTTTTCCCACACTATTTACCCTGGACCCCTGTCTAGCAGGGCGACTGACGTGATCCCCGGGGTGAATTTCCTTTCTCCCATCCAATCATCAAGGTTCCTTTTGAAGAGGACCAAAGAGGCACTCTGCTTGACATGTATGGGCAATCTTTTCCAGAGTCTGGGGAGTCTCTGGGTCAGGAACCTATCCCTCCAGCATGTTTTGTTTATTGTGATGACAAGGTTTAGATCCCTGGAGCATGTGGCTCTGAGGGATTGGGATTTCTTTAAGTGTAGCATGTCCAACAGCTCTGGGTTTGACATGGCCTTGTATGTTAAGCAGAGATAGTTTTTTAAGGCGGTCAGCATAGGGTATCTGCTTTAGGCCTGTGATTCTTTTAGTGAGGTATTTCTGCTGCCTTTCCAGTTGTTGCAGATGTCTTGAGAGGTACATACCAAATGGGGCATTGTATTCTATAATGGGTCTAATGAGGGATAAGTACAGTGAGACAATGACCTCCTTTTCTGGATGAAAAGCCCTTAGTGATGAGGTGTGCCACACAGAAGGGTTTCCTGACTGTTGTGGCTATGTGGTTATCGAAGGTGAGACCACTGTCCACCTGTGTCACTAAGTCTCTTATCACACTTTTGGTGTTTAGTGTACTGCCACCTATATGGTAATTCACGGATACATGTTTTTTCCCAAAGGGGATAACTATACATGTGAACCATACCTCTCAACCTCTTACAGCAAAAAATCTAGACAAAGCCTAAAATGATGAGGGGGGGGGGCAAATAGGGACAGATTTTAAATATTCCTCTTAGAAACTTAGAAAGTTGATTGAATAATAGTTTTTGTATTGGTATGAATTTTCTGAAGGATGTTGAGTCTTAAACTCAAATGTTTGCCATTATTTAATAACTTTAATCCTCAGCTATTTGTTAGAAAAGTACAGATTTTTAGGAGGAACACGCCAAAAATATGAGGCAAAAATCTGGACATTCTGGGAAAATCTGTACACTTGAGAGGTAGGGTGTGAACAAGGATACTACATCTAAGGTGACTAACAGGTCAAATTCTTCTTTCATGGACCCTGTTGTTACCAAGTACAAATCACTTAGAAAATGCTCAGTAACCCTCAGTATAATGGGGCAATCATCCAAAACCATCCTAAATTGTTTATCTAAATATAGTGAAATAGGCTTTGTAAGCCATCTGCACCAGCCAATGATTTTTTACAGTTTATTAATATCCTAAACGATAGTAATCATTTTCTTAGCTTTACTTTAAATAAATCAGCTGTATGCATTGATTTTCTGGATGTGACTATTATGAGAAGAGGAGAGGGTCTATATACTAGGCTACATAGAAAGGACTGTTATTGTCCTTCATTCCTTTATAGGGATAGTATGCACCCGCCCTATATATTCCCGAATATAGTGGAAGCTCAGGCATTAAGGATATCACGCCTGTCCTGTGAGGATTATGATTTTGCTAATGAATTAGACTGCCTGAAAAACACATTTCTTGGGAGAGGTTATAGTCAAAAAGAGATTGAACAAGTGTATATATAGGTAATGGATGAAAGGGAAGGAGGGGGTAGACCCTACTTCGCCAACAAGAATAGATTTAAGAGAGAAAATCAGTATACTGACCCATGTATTCATGTAGTGTTATCTTATAGTCAAGATGTGACTAGGATTAGGAATATAATTAGTAGGAATTTGCATATTCTGATGGTGGATGATAAGATTCATGAACATGTGGGTATATGACCAAGATTTATTTATAAAAATAGGAAAAATTTGAAACAGCAGCTTTGTTATCCCAAAATATATTGTTCTATGGATTTTCCAGAAGTAGGCACATGTAAGTGGGGAACTTGTATGTTTTGTGATTTTATACATTAATCTAGATTTTTCAGGCATCCTGATATCAAGTATTTGTGGCAATTAAGGGTAAGGGCAGACTGTAATACCCACAATGTTGTATTTGTTTCTCAATGTGCTACCTGTTTTAAATTTTATGTAGAAAAGACCAATCACCGCCTTAAGGAAAGGATAAGAGATCATATTTATTACACTAGAAAGGGGCATGTTTATAGTACCTAGCTAAACACATCCTTTCAACAAGGGATACACATACTTTTTTTATTTCACGTCCTGCATATTCAGGTAGAGAATATTAGAATGGGAGATATTGCAAACAATACTGAAAATGCAGAAGTTCAATGTATTCTATGATTAGGGGCACTTTGTGGATTAGGGCTAAATGACTGTGTTGTCCTTAAGCCAGTGTTAAAGGTTAGAAAGATAAAATGACATTTTAATAATCCTTGTATCTCTTTAAGGGCTGTAGTACTGTTAATTAATCTTAATTAATGATAGTTTTAGAGGGGATTTTTGTGCATTGTGATTGGTGTATTGTTAAAAATATGGTAAATTTATGTCTGATTTCAATGTCTTTGTTACTTGTGTCTGATGAAGTAATGTGGATCATTACAAAAGCACTTTCATTTTATTAAAATGCTTTGATTTTATTAATGCTCTTTGCCTTCCATTATTTTGTTTTTTGTTCTTCTATTTAAGGGGTAAAATAAAAAAATTCGGAGCTTTACTGGAAGGGCTCACCCAGACTCTCCTACAGTTTGCTGTAAGGGAAAGATTAGTTTGCTTTTTATTTGTTGTATTTTGTATTACTTTATTGCCTTTTTCTATTTTGTGTACTGTGATTTGTTTTCTTTACACTGTATTTTACTTGTATTCTGCTTTTAACTACAAATTAAAACTTGAAAAGAGACCACAGCTCTGTCTCTTGTGAGTCAGAAAATTTCCCACTCTCCCACCCAGTTAGCGTTGTGTTCTTAAACACCACTGTCTTTCTAGTTGCCTGCCCCTTATGTTAATTTGACCATATATCTCATTTCCTCTTTTCTTTTACTGGCTGGTGTGAGTAAGCACAAAATTATCATTTTGTGAAATCACTCCCCTTCAACTATTTAAATGTATTGGCCATCCTACTGTATTCCATACTACCAGGATACAGAAGG
This sequence comes from Protopterus annectens, assembly GCF_019279795.1. Lineage (NCBI taxonomy): Eukaryota > Metazoa > Chordata > Ceratodontiformes > Protopteridae > Protopterus > Protopterus annectens. Next base: position 1,354,972,335 of record NC_056744.1, on the reverse strand, counting down.
GACTACCCCCTTTCAGTCTATCTTGCTGCTTTAAAAATTGTGACTCTCCACTAAAACTTAACTTTTTAGACAGGTAAAACTTAAGTTACCTACTTTCACATCTAACTCCTCCAGTGCACACTGCAGTTTGTAGTATAAACCATTTTTTTCATCTTACTTTTAAGCATCTATTGCAAGACCACTAGTTATTGCAGAGCCCACATTCTGACTGTCAGTAGTCATCTTGGGATTAGTGCTTCTGTTTTTTTCTGGTGAGAGAAGGAGTGAAGTTATATTATTTCCTGGAGACTGCTGATCACCAGAAAGCTTAATAACTGCTTTATAGGTGACAGCTTGGAATCTGCGCTTATATTCTGATCCTGGTGAGAGTAGGAGCAGAGTGCATTTATACCTTTTCTGGTTGGAGAGTGAGTGCCTGTGCTTAACATACCTGATTGGTCTGGTTGCTATTCAAGGCATCTAGCAGAAAGAGGCTATAAGCCTGAAGACCCTTCCATCATCTGGGACAAGGCTGTGGATCACCAAACAGGCCATAGGCTGCTTCTCCTCTTGGGATTAGTGCTAACATTTTGCTTCTGGTGACAGAAGAAGCAAAGGAGTATTGTATCCCAACAGAGTGAAGCTGTGCTGAGACCAGCATTAATAGTAGCCAGGCAGTAGCCATTCATGTGACTCTCCTCTTTTCATCATTCTTGACAAGCTAATTCTTTATTTTTCAGTAAGTACTGCTCAATTTCTTTCTAACTATAGAATATCTGCCTATATACTTCATCCTTAAATTTTCAGGGTCTACATATTAGTTTCCCCTCAAGTGCTTGGCAGTCCTCCATACAGACTCAGACACCTTGAGTGACGTTCTTCCTGTATAAGGACTATATAAGGAAACAGTTCCAGTACTTAGTAATAACGACCATCCCTCCTGACATGTCTAAAGGTCAGTTCCCTGTGCTTTCTCCTATTAACCTGGTGAACTGGCAGTGTAGCAACTGCCTCATGTACACAGACAACCCTCTCCTCTTACCTCCTAACACTCAGACTTGTGAGAGATGCACTTATATATCCAAACTGGAAGCCATGCACTCTCAAGCCAAGACAGGAATAGTTGGTCAAGAGGAGATGGTCAACACCTGCACCACACCACATGCAACACATAGCCCTCCAGAACACCCACCATCACAGCTCTCACATAAAAACACAAACCACACACCCACCTTGGAGGAGGCTCTCAATAGAAATCTACTGAAGCAGCAGAAACCTCCAAGGCAGAAATGCATTTAACCACCACAACACAGCACAAACCACAAGACACATAGCTCACCTACACAGTGTGCCCCTCAACCTAAGCCCCTAAGGCAAAACAGCTTGCCCAATACACTAATCATAGGTGACTCAATAGTGAGGCACACTGATGTCCCACTCACTAGGTTGAATAAGGAGAAGGTAACAGTCAGCTGTCTATCAGGTCCCAGAATCCAACACATAACACACACACTCAGGTCATGTCACAACAAGTACAAGTATGATTCTGTCACTGTCCATGTGGGTGTGAATGACCTGAGATGCACGTCCCTGGACTACATGAAAAGAGACATGGAGGAGCTCTCAGATTATATGGCCCAGGCAGGTATGACCCTAGCCCTGAGCAGCATCCTACCATCACCTAGAATTATACCACAGTACAAGCAGAACATTATTGACTTCAACAGCTGGCTAAGTTTCTGGTGTCATTCTAAAGGGATCCAGTATCTGTCTGCTTGGGAAGACATGATCAACAGACCTAGATGCTTTGCCAGAGATGGCCTACATCTGTCAAACCTGGGTTTCTGGATACTGGCTAAGGCTCTTTCCACCCCTATAGTGCCTTTTTTAGGCAATGTTTCAAAGACCAAATTACCACCGTAACAACTATAAATAAATGCAATCTGTGGGTCATGCTGCTCAGTGCTAGAAGTCTAAATCTCAAGATGCACTTCCTCGAAGCACTCCACAAAATGGGGAATATCGATATTTGTGCTATAATGGAGACCTGGTTTAAAGCAGCAGAAAGCACCCCTGCACTACCAGGCTATAACTCATTCCACACCTTTCAGCTCCAGAACATGGACCAAAGTTCCAAAGGCGGTGGTGTCTCCATATTCATAAATGATATGCACACCTCAAGACTAGTAGCCCAGCATAATGCATCTGAGATGCTTCAGTTGCAACTAAAATTGGGTAAGACAGTGATTCAGGTCATAGCCTGCTATAGGTCTCCCAACCATATCCCAAGACTCTCACTCCATGTTCCTAAGCACCCAGAAATGATTGTGGTCCAACCTAACACTGTCATAGTAGGTGACTTTAACTACCCCTCCATCAACTGGGAAAACTACTCATGCACCAATACACTGGCCCAATGCTTCCTGGAATTCATCAATTCCAATGCCTTGGACCAGCTCATTCTTATCCCCACTAGAAGAAGCAACATCCTTGACCTGGTTATTACTAACATGGGAAACTGTTGCTCTACACCAATAGTCACCATGGAAATCCACATCTCACTCACACTCCCCCACAAAGGTAACCACCATGAAAAACTTCTCCAAGACTGACTTTGGGCTCCTAAAAACAGAGGTGGGCCAACTTCATGGCACACATGTCAATGGAAAGTAGATGCATAACTGCTGAATCATATACTAATTCACCGTATGAACATGTACATAAATGCATGGAACTAGCCATACCCAACAGAACCAAGACACTCTCCTCCAAAAAAGGAAGCCAATCTGGTGGTCTCCTGCCATTATTAAACTCTACAATAGAAGGAAGAAACTGTTGCAAAAAGGTGAACTCCCAAGACTGGAAAAACTCTCTTATTAGCCTCAACAAAAAGACCCCTTATCAAAACTTCTTAATCCAGCTCTGAAGGTAGAATTGCAGCCGACACTAAAATAACCACAAAGCCTTCTATAGTTATATCAAGAATGTCCATAACAATACACAGGTTTGCTCTGAGTTACTGCACAATGGTACCTTCTATACTGAGCCAACAGATATTGGCAACATACTGGCCAACAGATTTAGTGCCAACTTTAGCCCTCTCTTCCTCCCTAAAGGACCAATCACAATACCGGATGAATGCCAGGCACCCAGCATTACTGCAGCACAAATTAAAGCTGCATTGTCCAAGGCAAAGAATACAGCTTCCATGGGGCCTGACAATATCCCTGGATGTGTTCTACATGAACTACAAAGTGAACTGGCACCACACCTGTGTGCCTTTTTCAATCACAGCCTCACCTCACCTCCCTACTGAATGGTGCATTGCTACAGTCATCCCTCTCCATAAAATGGGAGCAACTACAGACCCTGGGAATTATCTTCCCATTAATCTGACAAGTCTGATATGTAAGGCTATGGAGTGCATCATTATGGACCTAATCAACAAGGATATAGAGAATCTCCAAACCCTAGATCCCATGCAATTTGGTTTTGTGAAAGGCAGATCATGCCTGGTCAACCTGGTTGTCTTCTCTGAGTCAGTCACCAGAGGTTTGGATGAAAGCAAGGCAGTTCATACAACCTACCTCGATCTGGCCAAGGCCTTTGATACCATTCCCCACTCAGGAATCATTGATAAACTCACCAAACTAGGCACCAACCCCTATATCACTAGATGGTTGCAAATTGGCTCACAGATAGAACCCACAGTGTGAAAGTAGTGGACTCCAAGTCAGACTGCTGACCAGTCATGAGTGGAGTCCCACAGGGATTGGTGCTGGGTCCTATCTAGTTTGGTATCTACTTCTCAGAAGTCCAGGCCAACACTGAGAGACTCTGACTGACCAAGTTCTCAAACAACTGCAAGCTGGGAGCCATTATTAACTCCCCAAGTGATGTAGATATCCTACAGAAAGGCCTCCCTGAGACCAATGATTGGTGTTGAAACCATGGCCTTAAGCTTAATGCCAAAGAATGCATTGTCATCCCCTTTGGAAAAACTCAGTTCCCACTAATTACCACATCGATGGGAGCCCACTGAACACTGAAGGCATTCTAAGAGATCTGGGGACACAGACTGACAGCAACCTCTCCTTTGATCACAACATTGCCACTGTGGTCAGAAAGTCCTTCTATGTGGCACATCTCATTACCAAGGCTTTTGCATCCACGAAGAAAGAGGTCAATATCTCCCTCTACTCTTCCCTCATTAGGCCAGTCATTGAGTATAATGCCGCATTTGGCATGTAACTCACTAGAGACATGCAATAGCTAGAAAGGCCACAAAAGTACCTTACGAATAGGATCCTAGACTTTAAACACATGTCCTACATGGAGAGACTCAAAAAACTCCAGCTATTCTCTGTCCCATATCGGCTACTAAGAGGCAATCTCTGCTTGACTTACAAAGCAATGTCTGACCCAGCTCTATTAGAAATGCTACATCTAAAGAAATCCCAATCCCCCTGCATCACACGGTCCAGAGACCTCAACCTCATTACTACAATCAGCAGAATATGCTGGAGGGACAGGCTTATAATAACCGAGAGACTGCCCATACTCTGGAATAGACTTCCCATACATGTCAAGCAGAGCACCTCACAGGCCCTCTTTTAGAGAAATCTTGATGAGTGGATGGGAAGTAAAAAGTTCACCACAGGGATCACTCCAGTGGCTCTACTTGATAGAGGCACTGGGAACTAACGTTGGGCGGCACGATTGCAGGGCACTTCTATGGGCTAGGCTTGTAAAGGCTCCAGGGCCATTAGCCTAGTACAAACCTATGAACATATGAACCTAAATAAGATTCATTGTGAAGTCCTTAAAAGCTAACTATGAATCCAAATTAGCTTCCTCAACTAAGGACAACCATAACACATTCTTTAGTTACATCCATAACCTAAAAGGAAAGACTCAGATTTGTGCTGAACTGGAAGTTAATGATACCAAATATACCAAGCCTGTGGACATTGCTAACCTGTTAGCCTACAGGTTCTGTTAAAACTTTACTACCCTTTCCCCGCCACACATACCACAAGACATCCTTACCACCTGTCCCATACCCTGTATCTCTAAACAGCAGGATGTGAATGCCCTTTCTAAGGTCAAGAACACAGCATCCATGGGACTTGATAACATCCCAGAGTACATCCTACATTGGCTCAAACAAGAATTAGGAATGCCATTGGGTTCACTTTTCAATCATAGTCTAAGCACTGGCTTTGTCCTAGCTGCATGGAAAAAGGCCACCATTATCCCCGTGTATAAAGGTGGTACTTCCACTGACCCCGGAAACTATAGACCTATTAGCCTGACTAGCTTTATTTTATTTTATTTATTTATTTTATTTTACATTTTTATTTTATTTTACATTTGTTGACCGGGCTAGTCTAACTGGATACATGTCCATTTTCAGTAGAGGCCTGGGGAGAAAAGACACATACAAAATACAATATTGAAGGAAATAACAGTAAAGATACATACAAAATACAGTATAGAAAGTAGTAGTAGTTAGAACAAATACATTTTAGTTAGAACAAAAAAAATTTTTTTTTCAAAAAATAGCAAATAGTTAAACATTGTTAGAGAAATACTAACTACCATACTCCAACTGTGCATAGCAAGAACAGTAAACAGAAAGGATAATATTTATGAGAGGATGTTATATGCATATATTTATGAAATTCAATAGCAAGGCCATGGAGAGATTCATCATGGACCTTACCAACAATGACATTGGTAACCTCCAAACACTTGACCCTACTCAATATGGAATTGTCAAAGGGAGATCATGCCAGTTAAACCTGGTGGAATTCTTTGAGACAGTCAACAAGGCCCTTGATGAAGGGAAAGCTGTGCATACAGCCTAACTAGACATAGCCAAGGCTTTTGACACTATCCCCGACTCAGGCATAATTGACAAACTCACCCAGCTAAGTATCAACCCACATATCATTAGATGGGTCGCTAACTGGCTCACTGATAGAACACGTATACTCCAAATTAGGGAATCCACCTCCAGCAGCAGACCTGTAAACAGTGCTGTTCCACAGGGATCAGTCCTGGGACCTCTACTGTTTGGAATCTATGTCTCCGAAGTGCAAGCTAAAGTTAAAGGTCTGTGGCTGACACATTTTGCCAATGACTCCAAACTGGGAGCAGTCATAGAATCTCCAAACAATGTTGATGTCCTACAAGACTGTCTTACATAAACAAATGACTGGTGCCAAAGTCATAGCCCTAAACTCAATGCAAACAAATTATTATCATCCTTTTCACAAGAGTTATGTTCCTGCTAACTACCACATCAATAACACCCTAAGCATGCACTCAGTGGTGAGAGTCCTGAGCACACAGGTTGACAGCAACCTTACCTTTGATCACCATGTCTCCACATTGGTAAGAAGGGCATTCTGTATTGCTCATCTCATAAATAAAGGCATTGCCTCCACTAAAAAAAGAAGTCATAACCTCCCCGTACTATTCCCTCATCAGGCCAATAATTGAGTATGATGCCACTTTTGTTATGTAGCTTTCCAAGTACCTCCAGTAACTGGAGAGACCACAAAGGTTCCTCACAAGGAAAATTCAAGATCTTCAGCATTTATCCTATGAGGATTGTCTGAAATCACTGTCACTTTATTCTGTCTCATACAGACTACTCAGAGGCAATCTCTTCCTTCCATATAAGGCAATCTTTGACCCTGCTTTATTGGAAATCCTGCATATCTGTAAATCAAATGGTACACTGATTACTCACTCTAATGGCCTGAACCTAGTATGTGACGTTAATAGAACCTACTGGAGGGATAGATTTGTCTCCCAGAGATTGCCACACCTCCCATTTCATCTCAAGCAGAGCCCTCTCAGTGGCCCTCTTCAAACGCAATCTGGACGATTGGATGGGTAACCATTAATTCAGCCCAGGGGTTCCACCTAAGTCCCCTTTAGGCAGAAATAAGGGTAAAACTTGACTTGGTTTATAAGGGCCCTAAGGTCATTAGCATAGTAACCTCCTATGATCCTATGTCAAGTGCAAGTCTCCTGTAAGAAGACAATAAGATATGAAGGAGAGTTGTTGTAGCCTTTTGCTATGACAAGCTCTGGAATTGTTTGATTCTCTTTTTGAGGAACCTTTCTACTTTTTGCAACTTATCATTGTTAACATCTGATGGACATGGTGTCAGTATATAAATGAGACATTCAAAAGGGAAGCTCACTGAAGGTAATTTCATTGAAGCTCAATTCTATGAAACCAAATTATTGAAAAACAGTTTCAGTAATTTGCAAACAAAGTACATTTTTCTCTTTTGTTTTTTTTTTTTCTTCATGGGACCAAGCCTACTGGGTTGAGGGTTTGCATATTGGATAAAGTGTTTACCTCACAGATAAATGGTACAGGGTTTGATCCCACCTTGAGAAATATGTCTTGGCTTAAAAAGGTCTCCTGGGGGTCATTAGTCTAATAGTCACCTATAATACACATGTATGTATATATCTATAGCTATCTTTCTATATATATATATATATATATATATATATATATATATATATATATATATATATATATATATATATATATATATATATATATATATATATATATATATATATACACACACACACACACACACACAGATAGATAGACAGGTAGATAGATAGATAGATAGATAGATAGATAGATAGATAGATAGATAGATAGACAGACAGACAGACAGACAGACAGATAGATAGATAGATAGATAGATAGATAGATAGATAGATAGATAGATAGATAGATAAATAGATATATTAGACCTGTGGATTGGGGAATGCACATATCAACAGCTGAGAAATGTAGAAATCATTTATTTTTCTGATAAATTTCTGACACAGAGTGTGACACTGTCAGCCCAGCTTTCTGGAATTTTGTAAATAATTCTATGTCATTTGTGAATATTGATATGATTTATACAGATCTGTATGTTATGTACTGAGCTTCAACAATGCAACCACAGCATACCCTCTGGAACATAGAAGATTAACTTGCAAAACTTCAAGAAAATAAGTTGAAATTACGTGCTTTACGATGTGCTATAAAAGTTAGTTAATGCAGCAAGGAGACATAATGTCTAGAAGTTTCTTTCTATTGTCTTGGAGAAAAGTAATTACTGGGTTTAAAATGTAAAGTGTTGTATTGCCTTATGACTTCCCAGCAGCTGCACATCTGAGTAAAATTTATTTTTTAACACAGACATGTTAGTTTTTGTTAGCCTGGGAACTGAAGGCAGATGACAAAGAGTGATCTCATCCAAGCTGACCCAGCAGTAATATTAGATATTAATTTAAGAAATATCTCAAAGAAAGATTAGGCATTGTGTATCTTGTCTTGGACATAGAAACATCTATTCAGCACTTCTGCCTGCGCATTGCTCTATAAGTAAATCTAAGGTACAGTCATTTCTTTTAGGTATGGATAGGCATATAGTAAAGATTAGTTTAGATGTTTTCTGTGTTTATTTGAGACTGTCCTGCAATGTTGTTTTAAAATATTACCTGTGATTCTGAACCCTGAAGTGATTGTGTTGTTTGAGTACTGTCTTGTTCTTTTATTATTTATTATTAAATATATTTAAATCCATCTTTGTGGCTGATATTTGTGAGACATATTTAAGCTCCTAGAGTACCTGCATATGTATTTGGTGACACTGTGCAGGCCTCTCCTAAATGGCCTTCTACGTCTTGGTCACACATACCATTTGGATAATAGTAACATTACACAGCAGGATTGGTCACCCTTTGATAACGGCCTTGAAGTAGCTGATAAAGGGTTCTGGTGGCAGTGATAACTTCCTTATAGTCTAGGCACAAGGGGACGTAACTATTAAACCTGTGCCATCCTTTCCCAGATGTGTGTTTGTAAAGTGTGTGTGTGTGTGTGTGTGTGTGTGTGTGTGTGTGTGTGTGTGTGTGTGTGTGAGAGAGAGAGAGAGACCTACCAGGCCAGGGACACAAAGCACTGATTATACTGGGACAAAGGGTTACTGTAAAGAGAGTGGACCCCTGAGGGAGAGCTAGAGGGTGAGAGAATACAGCAGTTGGTAGTGCCTAGAGCCTACCATCTTGCACTTCTAGCTATAGCCTATGATATTCCCTTTGCAGGTCATAGGGCATAAAACATATGAAAAGATGTATTATGCAAAACTTCTATTGGCCTGAGATTTGCAGAGATGTAACAGGGTACTGCATGACCTGTGAGCAGTGTCAGAAGCTATGCAAGGCAGGAGACAAGGTGAAAGCTCCTTTGATGCCTTTGCCTGTGATGCAGGAGCCATTTCGGAGGGTAGCTATGGATATTGTGGGGTCTCTGAGTACCCCAAGTTTCACAGAGAAAAAGTATATCCTAGTGGTAGTAGATTATGCTACCAGATACGCTGAGGCAATGGCTCTGTCCTCATTTGAGGCAGAAAACATGGAAAATGCTTTGTTAGAGATTTTCATCAGGGTACATTTCCCAAAAGAAATACTGACTGACAACGGTGACAATTTCATGTCAGACTTGGCTTGAATTGTGGAAATACTGTGGGGTGAAGCACCTAAAGACCACCCTACCATCCCCAGACTAATGGTCTTGTTGAGAGGTTAAACTCTGCACTCAAGACCATGCTATGAACATTTGCAGACCAGTTTATGAGGGACTAGGACAAATATTTGCCCCATCTGTTGTTTGCATACAGAGAAGTGCCCCCGGAATCCACAGGTTGTTCACCCTTTGAGTTGTTGTATGGGCATAGGGTTAGATGACCTCTAGATTTGATTTATGATGAGTGGGAGAGTGAGTGTGTATCCCTCAAGGAGTCTGTTGTGGCATATGTCCTAAACCTCAGGGCAAAGCTCAGGGAACTCATGGGCTTGGCCCTGGAGAACCTGGCAGAAACACAACAGCAGAAAAATGTCTGGTATGACAGGAATGCTTGAGCTGCAGAGTATGCTGTAGGGCAGCAGGTAATGGTTCTCATTCCTGTCAGACACAACAAACTGCAGGCAGCCTGGGAGGGACCTTACAAGATGGTAAAGAAGGTCAGTGATGTTAACTACATAGTAGAACTGCTAGTTAGGAGGCAGGGGCACAAATTGTACCATGTTAACATGATGAAACTTTACCATGATTGGGAGGCCCTTGTGCTGAGTATTTGCAGTGGATAGCAGAAGGAGTTTTGGGGGACCTAGTGACTGATGTCTTCAGTGAGGCTCAGACTGACGCCTCAGTGGAAGGGGTAGCAATGTCTCAGCAGCTATCCCTTACCCAGGTTTGAGAAATCTGAGCAGTGTTTCATGAGTCTGGGGACATGCTCACTGAGAAACCAGGGTGCACCTACCTGGTGCAGCACCATGTGGCTACATGACCCCAAAGGCCTATTAAGCAGAATTCTTATAGGGTGCCTGTGAGAGTCAAACAGACTCTGAGGGAGGAGATGCAGGAAATGGAACTAGCGGTAATTTAGGAGTACAGTATTCCCTGGGCCTCCCCAGTGGTGCTGGTGCTAAAGAAGGATGGCAGCACCAGGTTCTGTGTGGACTACAGGAATTTAAACAGTCACACAGAGTCAGATGTTTACCCCATGCCTAGGACAGATGAAGCCCTAGAGCAGCTGGATGGGGCTAAGTATCTTACCACTATTGATCTTACCAAGGTTTACTGGCAGGTGCCCTTGACTCCCAGTGCTAGAGAGAGGTCAGCCTTTATAGCTCATTTTGGATTGTATGAGTTCACAACGATACCCTTTGGGAGGAAAAATGCCCCAGAGACTTTCCAGTGGTTGGTAGATCATATCCTAGCAGAAGCAGGAGATTTTCCCCTTGCTTACCTAGATGATATTGCCATCTACAGCATTCCTGGCAAGAGCATCTTCAGCATGTCAGGGAGGTGCTGGGCAGTCTACAGAGGGTAGAGTTGATGATTAAGCCCAGCAAGTGTCAGGTGGGTATGGCACAAGTCTGCTACCTGGGACATAGAGTGGGGAGTGGTAAGATCAGGCCAGAACCTGCCAAAGTGGATGCCATTCAGGCATGGCATGCTTCTGTTACCAAAAAGCAGGTGAGGACATTCCTAGGGACAGTAGGGTACTACAGAAAGTTTGTCTCCAATTATAGTACCATAGCTGTTCCCCTCACAGATCTGACAAGGAAAAACAGGCAACATAAGTTAGTGTGGAACCCAGCATGTGAGCAGGCATTCCAGAAGCTTAAAGGAGCTTTGGACAGACCCCCTGCATTAGCCAGTCCAGATTACAACAAAGAATGTGTTGTACAGGTGGATGCTTCAAACCATGGTGTAGGGGCTGTACATAGGTTTCCAAAGAGAGAGAAGAGCACCCAGTATTATATCTTAGTCATAAGCTCCAACCCAGGGAGGAATGCTATGCAGCTGTAGAAATGTAATGCCTAGCCATAGGGTGGGCAGTGCAAAAACTTCAGTCTTATCTGTATGGAAGGAAATTCATTGTAGTTACAGACCACAATCCCTTAACATAGATACTTTGAGCCAGCCAGCAAAATTCTAAGTTACTAAGGTGGAGCCTACGGTTGCAAGCATATGATATGACAGTGCAGCACAGCAGTGTGGTTAGTAATACCAATGCAGATAGGCTCTCAAGACAGGAAATGGGGTAAGGTATTCACAGATAGGCTCAACCCTCTCAAGTAACATTTCTCAAGGGTCACTTGAAAAACTAGCTTGAGTTTTTGTGAGGGGGGGATTGTGATACTAACAGCCAACTATCGGGAATTTTGTAAATAATTTAGTGTCATTTGTCAATATTGATATGATTTATACAGAACTGTATGTTATGCACTGAGCTTCAAGAATGTACCAACAGCATACCCTGCTGGAACATAGAAGATCAACTTACAAAACTTCAAGAAAATAAGTTGAAATTACATGCTTTATGATGTGCTATAAAATTTAGTTAATGCAGCAAGGAAACAGGATGTCTAGAGCTAGAAGTTTATTTCTATTGTCTTGGAGAAAAGTAATTACTAGGTTTAAAATGTAAACTTTGTATTGTCTTATGACATCCCAGCAGCTGCACATCTGAGAGACATGTATTTTTAACACAGATATGTTAGTTTCTGTTAGCCTGGGAACTGAAGGCAGGTGACAAAGTGTGATGTCATCCAAGCTGACCCAGCAGTAATGTCTGATATTAATTTAAGAACTTTCTCAGATAGAGACTAGGCATTTTGTATCTTGTCTTGGACCTAGAAACATCCATTCAGTACTTCTGCCTGGGTGTTGCTCTGGAAGTAAGTCTAGAGTACAGTAATTTCTTTTAAATATAGATAGGAATATAGTAACAATTAGTTTAGATTTTTTTCTGTATTTATTTGTGACTGTCTTGCAATGGTGTTTTAAAATATTTCCTGTGATTCTGAACTCTCAAGTAACTGTGCTGTTTGAGTATTATTCTGTTCTTTTATTATTAAATATATTTGAACCTATCTTTGATATTTGTGAGACATATTTAAGCTCTTAGAGTACTTGCATATATATTTGGTGACACTGTGCAGGCCACTGCTAAATAGCCTTGCAAGTCTTGTCACACATCATTTGGATAATAGCAACATTACACAGTAGAATTGGTCACCCTTTGGTAAGGGCCTTAAAGTAGCTGATAAGGGGTTCTGGTGGCAGTGATAACTACCTTATAGTCTGGCTATAAGGGGGCATAACTAGTAAACCTGTGCCAGCCTTTCCCAAGTGTGTGTTTGTGTATAAATCAAATCTCAAGTTGTTTGTGTATCAGCTACTTGGCCAGGGACATAAAGCACTGGTTGGACAGAGAGAGTGTTGGGATGACTTGGCTTGGAACCCTGGCTATGGACTCAACTTTATAGCTGTGCCAGTGGGGTGTCTTACTGGGGATCTAGATAAAGAGGGAGAAACCAGCCTCAGACTGACGGTGATCTCTGTGTTCTCTTAAGGGAAATTATATTTTACTATGTGTGTACTTGTCATTCCCCCATTGTGCATGTCCCTCACTGTTGCTAGTGGTGAGGATTGAGGCTCCTTGATTACTCTGCCAGTGCAGGGGTGTCACAAAAAATTAGACAGGTTCTGTGACTGTTTAAATCAATTCATAGAGCAGTTGCTGAAGATGCAAAAGCGTAAAAGGGAGGTTACAGATAATAGTAAAATCACATCCATTTTAGTGGAGGTAACATCATGGGGAGCTCAATTTCTTAATACTGCAGTGCAAAGGTATGACTGACTCACTGATAGTGCTATATAGCCTAAGATCATCTGCAAACCTTATGCAAAGTCAAGAAGTATGTATGCAGATTATGTTATTTCACTCTGGTTAACATTTCTTTAGTTTTGCAGATCTGAATGTCTCAACTGATGATCCAGTCTTTGTGTTCAGGTATACCCAAGTGCTGGTGTGATGTACATTGACTTGGAATTACCCCCTTGCAGTGAGACATTGTTAACCATTTGTTTTTTGTATGTGCTAATCATAGGGCAGAAATAACAAATGTATCACTGAGTATGTGGGATTACAGACATCCTCTCAATCTCCAAATTCCTGAAGGAAAGAAGCAGATGAAGGGACAAGTGTAATGCAGGCCACATTGCCTGCAGGATGCTCAGCTACGAATGGCAGAAAAAGGAAGAAATGAAAAAAGTGTTTTTAAATTATAATTTATTTGATACTTGGATGAGAAATTATCATAAAATCATAGGAATTAAAGGCAAATGAGTCATAAGGCCCTTTTTGTCTAGTCAATACCTACCCTTAGGCCTTATCCTGCATTTTTAAAAAGAAACATTTCAGTCATACCAGGGGCAAATTTATATATACCCATCTAGTTGTCCATCTCCTTTTTAAAGGCAGGCAATATGTCATACTGCTTAGTTTGGGAGGCAATCTGTCCCAGTGATGGGTTAGGTACTGTGTGGTGAATCTATCCCTTTAACTTGTCCTGTTTATTTGCTGAAGTAGATTTAGGAGTCTGGCCCTAGTATTAGGGAGACTGTATGATTTCTGAAATTTCATTAATTTTTGTACAACTGGATACCGCATTACCCTATAAGCAAGGTACACATTTCAGCTAAGGCATCTATATGATTCTAAATATAGAGATATAGCCTCCAGTCCCTTTTGGTAACTCAGGTCTTTTAAACCGTTAAATCTTTTTAGTTAAGAAGCTTTGGATACTTTTTTCCAGGTGATATGATTAAAAAAGTACATCCTGAATGGAGACATTGTACTCTTTAAATGAGTTGCAGAATACAACGAGACGAGGACTCTTTTTGACCTGGATAAGATAAATACCTTCCTTTATGAACTGTGTGAGGTAAAGAAATTTCCTCTCCACTATTGCAACATGATAGTTGAATGTAAGGGGCACTCTACCCCAATACACAGATCTCCACTATTTACCCCTGTTGGAATAGTGTGCTATATACTTTTTTAATTTTTTCAAGTCTTTTGGGTTTATAATGCCATGATAGGAATGGACCCCATTCCATTCCTAAGTCAAAGTATGATTAAAGTTCATAAAATTAGTATTGTTTCAATCTTTTTTTTCTCTTTTTTTATTTTTCAAATACATTTGAATGAATTCCATAGTATTTATACATAGCATCTTAAATAGCTATGTACACTATTTAAATTAGCCTGACAGTATAACAGATCTTAATGTATACCATTTCTTTATAAGTATGTTCAATCCGTTATCAGAGGGTCTGATCAATTATTGTATAGTGTCGATCAATGATAAGACTTTTTCCAAAGGGTTGTTGATGAATGGCTTTGGATAAATTCTTAGTTCTTTAACTTTAATTTCCAATAATGCTGCGGTCTTCAGTAGGCTCTAGAAGTCTTCCAAAGTTGGTATTGTGTTTGTATTCCATCTTCTTGTTATACACTTCCTTGAAATTGCAAGTATAGTCCATACTAGATACATATTTGACCTATTCAAATGAGGACCTTCGTTCACATTTAATAATACAAGAGATTTAGTTAAATAAAACAATTCATTAAATAACGCTTGTAGAAAGTTATTAATACTATTCCAAAATGGCTTAATTTTAACACAATCAAAGAAAATGTGGTTCGAGTCTGCATTGTGTACTTGCTCACATCTCCAACATATTCCTTTTATGGAAGAACTAATTTTACTGATTCTATCTGGGGTTAAGAATGCTCTGTGCAAGCATTTCCAATTAAAAACTTTCCAGTATTGTGTAAAGGATTTATATTTTATCATAGGTTCATAGGTTCATACTAGGCTATCTACCCTAGGGCATTTATAAGCCTAGCCAGAGTGTGTTTGGCTTTCACCACCCATTTTAAATGAATTTTGCTATGCCCTTTTTTGAGGTTAGTATACTGTGCCTCTGTCTAACTGTGACACAGAAGTGATACCCAGGGTAAACCTACGATCTCCCATCCACTCATCAAGATTCCTCTTGAAGAGAGTCAACGAGGGACTCTGCCTAACCTGGACTGGGATTTTATTCCAGAGTGAAGGGAGCCTCTAGGTTATGAATCTGTCCCTCCAGCATGTCCTATTTATTTCAGTGCAGAGGTTCAAGTCTCTCGAGCACGTAGCTTGATGGGATTTGGATTTTCTGAGGTGCAGCATGTCCATTAATTCCGGGTTGGACATGGCTTTATATGTCAGGTACAGATCGCCTTTGAGCAGGCAGTATGCCACTGAGTAGAGCTGGAGTTTCTTTAACCAGGCAGCGTATGGCATCTGTTTGAGCCCTTTGATTCTCTTGGTGAGGTACTTTTGGGTCTTTTCAGTTGCTGCAGGTGTCTGGTAAGGTACATCCCAAAAGGGGCATTGTACTCAATTATGGGCCTGATGAGGGATGAGTAAAGAGGCCCGATGACCTCCCCTGATCTAGATGTGAATCCCTTCATGATTAGGTGGGCTATATAAAATGTTTTTCTAGCCACTTTGGCCACATGGTTGTCAAATGAGAGATTGCTATCAACTTGGGTCCCCAGGTCCCTAATTACTTCTTTTGTACTTAATGGATTACCACCTATGTGGTAATTTGTGGGCACTTTGTTTTTGCCAAAGGGGATGACTATACACTTTTTGGCGTTTAGCTTGAGGCCATGGCTCTGGCACCAGTTGTCTGTTTCTATGAAGCCCTTTTGGAGGAAGCTTGTGTCAGCTGGAGAGTCGATTATGGTGTCCAGTTTGCAGTCATCTGCGAACTTGGTCAGCCACAGTCCTTCCATGTTGGCCTGTACCTCCGAGAAATATATACCGAACAAAAGAGGTCCCAGGACTGAGCCTTGTGGGATGCCACTTGTAACTGGTTTGGAGTCTGACATGGCTCCAGCAATTCTAACCATGTGGGTTCTGTCCTTGAGCCAGTTTGCAACCCATCTAGTGACATAGGGGTTTATATTTAAGCTGGTGAGCTTATCTATAATGCCCGAGTGGGGTATTGTATCGAAGGCTTTTGCGAGGTCCAGGTAGGCTGTGTGGACCACCTTCCCCTCGTCAATGGCCTTGGTGACTGTTTCAAAGAAATAAACCAGGTTTAAGAAGCAGGATCTACCCTTAACAAAGCCAGACTGGGTAGGATACAGTGTCTGTAGGTCCCCAATATCTTTATTTATGAGGTCCATGATGATCCTTTCCATAGCTTTGCAGACCAAGCTAGTCAGGCTTATGGGGCGATAGTTTCCAGGATCCGTTGAGGCACCACCTTTGTGAAGAGGAACCACTGTTGCTGTACACCACTCTTTGGGTACATATCCTGTAGTAAGGCTGAGATTGAACAGTAGTTTTATGTTTGGGTTTAGCTCTTCTTGGAGTTCATGTAGGACGCAGCCCGGGACACCGTCTGGTCCCATTGATGCTGCGTTTTTTGCTTTGGAGAGGGCAGCTCTTACCTTAGCATCTGAGATGTCAGGGGGCAGCACTCTGCTGGGATAGATATTTGCCCTTTTGGTGGGGAGGGGGGGAGAGAAGTTTGCGCTGAACCTTTCAGCTAGGATGATGGCAATGTCTGTGGGTTTGGTGTATTTTTTGTCATTTTGGACTAATTCTGAGCATATCTGGGAATTTCCACCCAGGTTCCTAACATAACTAAAGAAAGCCTTGTGATTGATAATAAGATATTTGTTTTAATATCTTCAGTTAACTGTATTGAGTGTCCTTTTGTTATATAATTCCAATATGAGATTTTGGGTGGTTTTTTATAGTTTATTAATATTTTATAAAATTTTGAAATACTGTTTCCAATGTCAAAGTCATTTTATTTGATTTTATATATCTATTTCATAAACTGAGGTATTTCTTTAAATGAAGAATTGTTAATTATTCTACTTAAATCTTGTGAATATGACAGAATACTCTGTAAAATTAGCCAGTCCTGTTGTGGAATTTTGTATGTTGTTTTTATTACTTGCATATCTAAAACTTTTAGTTTTTTGATACATTGGAGCCAACAAATAAATCCTTTCTGTTCCCAGGAATTAATAATTTCTCTATATATTTTATGTGGAAAGTTCTTTGTGACTATAAATGGTGTTAAAAGATCAAACCAGATTTTTAAATCTATATTTGCATTAATAATTTTCCTAAATGAGTCGATGAATAATTAATCATACAAGTTTTAGTGGGTTTAGTTATGTTATATTGCATACTAATACATATGTGCCATGGCAAATTGTTTTTATCTGTTATTTGATTTTTTTTTGTAAATCAAATTCATTTATTGATATTGTAGTTAGTAATTAGTTCCAATTTGCAGAGCAATTTGGACTTATCCAATATGAGAGTGTTTTAGATATTGATGCTTTTATATATGTTTCTATATCAGGAAAGTTTAATCCTCCCTTTTTCAATGGTTTGATATGATGTATTAAAGCTATTCTGTTTCTTTTGGGAAACCATAACATTTTATTAGGCATGAATTTATTTCTTTAAGTATGTTCCTTTCTGGTAGCAGTTGTATTGCCAAGGCTATATATAGGATCTTGGGCAGTAAAACATTTTTTATTAACTGCAGTCTATCTTTAAATATTAATATTATTTTATTCCATTCTTTCACAGAAATTTTAATTGTATTGATGATATTATTGTAGACTAATTCATTATTATCCTTGCATGACTCAATTCCTAGATATTTAAGGTAGATTCTTGTTTCCATATGATGTGATCCCCCTTAGTCTGCAGCTCTTTTTTTATCTAAAAATAAAACATTTGATTTTGATTTATTGAAATGGAGTCCTGAAGTCATGTGAAATTCTTCTAATGTCTCTTTTGTATTAGATAATGTTAGTAATATGTCATCAGCAAATAGCATTATTTTAGATTTGTATTGTTCATAAACATTTATTCCTTTGATTTTTATATTGTTATGAATTGAATCTACCAATATTGCAATTGCCAGAGCAAATAGAATTGGTGACTTGGGACATCCTTGTTTAGTGCCTTTTGTTATATGTATAGATTCAGAGGTAAAAGGACCTAACTTGACATACACTAAATTATTTATATATATATATATATATATATATATATATATATATATATATTCTTTA
The DNA here is from genome assembly GCF_019279795.1 of Protopterus annectens. Classification (NCBI taxonomy): domain Eukaryota; kingdom Metazoa; phylum Chordata; order Ceratodontiformes; family Protopteridae; genus Protopterus; species Protopterus annectens. Next base: position 1,354,953,796 of record NC_056744.1, on the reverse strand, counting down.
GGAGATGAACAAAGGATTCAAGAAATTCAAACAGCATTAGGATTTTTAATAAACAGTCCCAGTTTAGGGAATCAAAGGCTTTCTCTATATCTAAGCCAATTATGAGTGTTTCTTTATTTTCTTTATTAACATAATCTAGAAGAAAAATTATCCTTTTAATATTGTCATGTGTGTCTCTATGATATAAATCCAGACTGATCATTATTTATTGTTTTGGATTGTGATATTTTCATTCTGTTAGTTAATATTGTCATAAATATTGTATAGTCATTATTTAATAATGATATAGGTATATATGAGGTAAAGAGGTTTGGGGATTTGTTTTCCTTTAGGATTGGTGTGATTAAGGAATATCTCCAACAGGGTGGTATTAAAGCTTGTGACTGAATTTCTAATAGAGTTTTATGGAAGAGGGCTAGTATATTTGAAAAAAGCTTATATATGTCCATAATTATGCCATCTATACCTGGAGCTTTATTATTTTTACCCTCTTTTATTGTATCTGTAATTTATTTGCAGGATATGGGTGCTTGCAGATCTAGTTTTAATTTTTCTGGTATTTTTTTATATTGGAGCATTTTTCATCTAGATTTAATTGATCGATATGCATATTTTATTTTTGAAAATGTTCCATGTCATGACTTCTATAGGCATCAAGAATGTCACCTGTATCCAATACATTTTTTCCCTTTCTTTTCATGGAAGATACTTTTAATATTATTAGCTTTTGATTGTATTTTGATTCTTGTGGATACATTATATTGATATTTGGGAGAAGTGGCCAAGGTATTAAGTTTTAGTTTTTCTAAAGCTAAACTAGTTTTATGTGTTAGAATTTCATTGTATTTATTGTTTAATACTTCTACTTTATTTTTCATCTCCAAATTATCTTGATTTTTTTTAGCTTTTACTGACAAACATTTTGATTGTAGATCTAATAATTCAGAATCTTATTCTCTGATTTTTTTTTATATCAAGTTAGGGTTTTACCATATATGCAAGCTTTTAATGAGTCCCATATCATTATTTTGTTTATCTCTGTAGTGTAATTAATATCTAAGAAGATAATAACCAGGGTTTGAAGTATTTCATTTTAGTTACATATGCTGGAATTCTGGAGTTAAAGATTAATGGTGTGTACCCATTTTGAAGTTTTCGTATCAATGAATTGTGGTCTGAAAAGGGGCAGGGAGTGATTGAGAAATTAATGATTTTAGAGTGTAAGTTATGGCAGCAAATATTTTATCTATTCTAGTTTGGGCACCAAATCTGTGATCTTGAAGGGAAAACAACAAAGATGTATCTTCTTTAAATTTGAAAGTATCTAAAAGATGAAATTATTCTACTTACTTCTTTAAAGCTTTTGATACAGCAGATGTACACAGTGGTCTTTTATTTGTAGTTTCAGAAATATCAAATATACAGTTAAAATCTTCTCCTAATATTAAGTGGCTTTCACCACCCAAGAAAGTTATTTTCCTGCACCCCTGTCAAGCAGAGCCACAGAGGTGATCCCCAGGGTGAATTTCCTATTTCCCATACAATTGTCTAGATTCCTCTTAAAGAGGGCTAATGAGGTGCTTTGCTTGATGTGAATGGGTAGTCTGTTCCTGAGTATGGGAAGTCTCTGGGACAGGAATCTATCCCTCCAGCATGTTCTGTTTATTGTGGTGGCAAGGTTCAGGTCCCTGGAATGTGTGGCATGGAGAGATTGGGGTTTGTTTAAGTGTAGCATGTCCAACAGAACTTGGTTTGGTATGGCCTTGTAAGTTAGGCAGAGGTCGCCTCTGAGTAGGTGATAAGCGCCGGAGTAGAGCTGGAGTTTTTTGAGGTGGGCTGCATATGACATCTATTTGAGGCCCATAATCTTCTTAGTGAGGTATTTATGTGGCCTTTTCAGTAATTGCAGATGTCTTGTGAGATACATGCCAAACGGGGCATTGTACTCAATGATGGGTCTGATGAGGAATGAGTAGAGAGGAACAATGACCTCTTTTTTTCTGGAGGAGAACCCTTAGTTGAAAGGTATGCCAATAAATCAAAAGTCCCAGATTTTCAGAAATTACCCTGATTTTGACTGAAATTTTAGCTCTGTCCCTCCTAATTCCTCCTAAAATTAGTGACTTTTGGAGTGCAACACAGATTTACATCTTGTTGTGTGCGCACCTGCTGTTGCATGCTTGTGTCGACACACACACCGGCTGTTGATTGCTTCTTCTATTCTGTGTCTGTGTGGGGAATTTAAACATACAGCATTTCCATTGCCCACTTCTGTCTGCGGAATTAAGCATGGACATTATCAGTAAGGTGGTATGTGTGTGTGTGTGTGTGTGTGTGTGTGTGTGTGTGTGTGTGTGTGTGTGTGTGTGTGTGTGTGTGTGTGTGTGTGTGTGTGTGTGTTCAGGTTACTTAATGTACTCAGGCTTAGGCTTAAACAAGCTATCAGACTGCAAAGTGCAGTACATTGTCAAGGAACTGTGAGATTCAGGGGAAGAGAAGTTTACTACTGATTATGCTAAGTCTGTTTTCAGTGTTCAGCTGTTTTGATTACAAATGGTCATTACTGTTTGTTTGACAGAATTTGAAAGCAGTGTTATTTGCAAAATGGTTAGCATACTTACTTTTTGATGCAGAAGGCTGTGAGTTCTACTCCCACACTATGTAGATGGATTGCTGATATTGTGTTGTGCTTTAAGAGGGATGAGGGTGCTGCCATCTTGAGTGCGTTGGCTGCCTTGCAGCTATGAACTTGTTGGTTTGTCATCTATTCTCTGTTGCAATATTACCACCTTACCATTTTTTATATACCAAAGACAATTTATTCTTCAAGGGCAGCAGGCACTGAATTTGTGATAAAACACTTCTTTTGGCTTTTTCTGCTTAGGGGTCACCACAGCGGATCACCTCTCTGCTCATGATTGGCAGTAGAGATTTATGGTGTTGAGTTGCCAGCCCAGTGAACAGCCTTCCATGGAAGGCACACACATGCACACACTCATGCCTAGAGCCAATTTATAGTGTCTAATCCATCTACAGCATGTCTTTGGGATGTGGGAGGAAACCGGAGCACCCGGAGGAAGCCCATGCAACCACGGGGAAGCCATGCAGACTCAGCACAGAAGGCACCCCAGCTGAGGATCGAACTGGAGAACCTCTTACTGTGAGGTGACAATGCTAACTGCTGCATCCTCGTGGCTGCCCAGTTTGTGATAAAACACTGAAATATAAAATTGTTTGCTAGTAGCAGCAACATCTTCATTATTTACAGATCTTTTTTAAATGGAATCATTCAGGTGAGTTTTACTTTTGCAGAGGTTATGCATATTGGTGAATTGTAATGACAAATGTTTGAGTGGCCTTTTATGGTTGAAATGTTCTGAAATGGGTGGTTTTGTCATTATTGATTCATACATTTTGCTTTATTGCTTATTGGAAAAATGTTCAAACCTGCAAATGTAAAACACACTCTAACAAGTGGTGTTGTGTTATACAAGGAATACAATTTAATACAATCAGGAAGGTGAATCAAAGAACACGTGCATGTAAGCATGATCCTAAAAATATGTGCAAGGAGCCTATGGTTTGAAAATAGAACAAAGGGAAACTTAATACACTACTAGCCAGATGCATTTTCTTTGAATGTGAGTTTCAAGGGTAGGGAAGTTTTTTGTTAAGACCAAGTCTGATTGCCATCACAGCCACACACATCCATTCCACCATATGCACACACACTCACACACACACACACACACACACACACACACACACACACACACACACACACACACAAAATCTCTGTACTCCCTACTGCTACCTACATTCTAAGAGGATCCATTATCTGTCTTCCTGGGATGACATGATTGACAGACCTTGAAGCTTTGCCAGAGATGGCCTGCATCTGTCACCCCTGGGCTTCTGGATACTGGCCAAGGCTCTTACCATCCCTATAGTGCCTTTTTTAGGCAGTGTTCCAAAGACCAAATTACAACTGTAACAGCTACAAACAAATGCAGTCTGAGGGTCATGCTGCTCAATGCTAGAAGTCTAAATCTCAAAATGCACTCGCTCAAAGCACTCCTTAAAATAGAGAACATCAATATTTGTGCTGTTACAGAGGCCTGATTCAAAGCAGCAGAAAGCACCCCTACACTACCAGGCTATAACTCATTCCACACCTTTTGGCTCCAGGACTTGGACCAAAGCTCCAAAGGTGGTGGTGTTTCCATATTCATAAAGAACGCACACACCTCCAGACTGGTAGCCCAAAATAATGTATCAGAGTTACTTCAGGTGCAGCTAACACTGGATAAGACAGTGATTCTGGTTGTAGCCTGCTATAGGTCCCCAACCATCTCCCAAGACTCACACTCCATGTTTCTTAGTACCCTGGAGAATATTAGGGTCCAACCCAACACTCTCATACGGGGCGATTTCAACTATCCCTCTATTAACTTGGAAAACTACTCATGTACCAATACACTTACCCAATGTTTCCTGGAATTCATTAATTCCAATGCCCTGGACCAGCTCGGTCTTACCCTCACTAGAGGTAGCAACATCCTTGACCTGGTCATTATTAATATAGGCAACCATTGCTCTACACCAGTAGTCAACTCCCCCATGGTTAGATTCAACCACAAACTTACCACCCTGGAAATCCATATCTTTCCCACACACCCCCCACAAAGGTAACCAATATGAAAAACTTCTCCAAAGCTAATAGCCGGTCTTAGGCATAGGCCAACTAGATGGCCGCCTAGGGCGCTGCTCTAGCAGGGGCACCTTTCCAGCATTTATTTGGTGTAGGAAGACAAGGATGGGGGCAACAGGTAGTGTGGTGGGGGGCACCATGGAGCCCTTTTACCTAAGGCAACAGTTGACCTAAGGCCGCTCCTGCCAAAGCTAACTTTGGGCTCCTAAAAACAGAGATGGATAACTTCACGTCACCCATGCAAATGGAGAATAGTTGCATGACTGCCAAATCATACACCAATGCACTGTACGAACATGTACACAAATGCATGGATCTCGCCATACCCAATAGAACCAAGATGCTCTCCTTCAAAAAAAGAAAGCCAATCTGGTAGTCCCTTGCCATAAACAAACTTTAATAGAAGGAGGAAACCGATGCAGAATAATGTGAAGTCCCAAGACTGGAAAAACTCCCTTATCAACCTCAACAAAGAGATGAGATCCCTCATCAAATCCTCTAAAGCTAGTTATGAATACAGAATTGCACCAGATAGTAAAGACAAACACAAGGCCTTCTACAGCTATGTAAAGAATCTCCATAGCAATACCCAGATTTGCTCTGAGCTACTACAAATGGTACCTCCTATACCGAGCCAACAGATATTGCCAATATACTGGCCGACAGATTCAGTGCCAACTTTATCCATCTCTCCCCCCCCACCAAAGGACCAATCACAATACCAGTACATTGCCAGGCACCCAGTATTACTGCTGCACAGGTTAAAATAGCACTGCCAAGGCCAAGAGTACAGCTTCTATTGGATGTGACAATATCCCTGGCTGTGTTCTACATGAACTACAGAGTGAACTGGCACCTCACCTGTGTGCCTTGTTCAATCACAGCCTCACCTCAGGCTTTGTCCCTACTGAATGGCACACTGCTACAGTCATCCCTCTCCACAAAGGAGGAGCAACTACAGACTCTGGGAACTATTGCCCCATTAGCCTGCAGAGTCTGATATGCAAAGCAATGGAATGCATCATCATGGACCTAATAAACAAGGATATAGGGAATCTGATGAAACAGATTGCAGAAGGAATCACCACAATGAAGTACACCTCCGTTGTAATCCAAAATAACGTCTTTTATTGAAGTACAAGGAATAAAATGAGCGCTTTCGCGTAGAATAACTACGCTTCTTCAGATGTAATTTTAGTAAAAGAAATGTGTTGTTTTATACAGAGTTTTGGCGGTCAAACCAAACAATCAATCAATTGTCTTAATAGGTAATTAATTATTTAAAGTGCTCTGTAGTATTTAAAGTGCTTTATGCCAGTTGCAAGACATTTAAAGTGCTATATGAATCTATTCAAAGCAAATAAAGCATATATACATCAGTATAGTATCATGCCATGTATAAACCCATAAAGGTTTTATGATACATTGTGTCACTAGTTTTAATAAACTTTAACAAATATTATACTAACTTTATAAAATCGTAAAGCCTAAAAAACTTTTAAAACCTTAAAACCTTAAAAACATGTCTAATTCATAGTTCTTATATATAGTGTAAAATTCATATGCTTAAATGCCATTTTAAACATCAAGATACATCATAAAAACATCATGAAAACATACCATAAAAAGTATACCATAAAAAAATTTTTGTATATATGGAACCTAATTACTCATGTATTGTTTTCTTTATTGGTATGTCGAAAAATTAATTATTATATATATATGAAGATATATTATATGAAGTATCCCTATAAAATCTCTTCAAATAATTTATTAATTTATTAATTTTATTAATTTTATCAATGTTATCTATTTAAAAATATTTTTATATATACATCAAGGAATTATGAATTAATGTGGTTATAATTCTTGTAACATTCAGACAATATTTACAAAAACAAAACAAATATAAATATATGGAACAAAATCCATAAATTTTTTATAACTTTCTATTATTTAATGCAGGTTTTACTGAAATAAATTGGTTAATACCTGGTATAATGTGTGCTCTTAAAGTTAATATCCATTTGAGCTCCACATTGGCCAAATGATTAATTTTATCACCTCCTCTAGGATTTGGAGCAACAAGTTGCAAAACCTTAAAACTAAATTTGTGTGTTTTATTATCTTGTATGTGTTTAGCTAAGGCATTTTGTTCGTTCCCTTTCTTTATATCATAAAGGTGATTGTACACCCTGTCTCTTAGCCTTCTTTTAGTTAGGCCTACATAAAAAGCCTGACATTCATCACAAGTTGCTAGGTATATAAGATTGGTACTATCACAATTAGAGTAATTACTTGTTGTAAATGTGTATAAACCATCAGGATGTTTAAATGTTTAGTTCTTAGAAATATACGGACACATGTGGCAATGGCCACAGGGGTAAGTTCCAGCTTGGGCATAGTTGACATTATTGTGAATATTACTTTTTTCTATACATAATATTTGCTTTAAGTTTTCACAGTTCTTATAGCTAAATCTGGGAAAGTCCCCAACTATTATTCTAGTAAATGAGTCCATAACAAGTACATTCCAATTTCTGTTGATTATCTTTTTTAGTAAGTTAACATCACTTGTATATTTCATTACATATGATATTTTCTCCGTGAACTTTTCCTGCTTAAACTTTCCTGTGTAAAAAGCTTGTTTATAATGGTAGTTTTCATTTCCTTTATCTAGTGATGTGTTACCTATTATTTGCTGTTTGCAACTTTTAATTACTTTGTTATTATAACCCCTTTCTTTAAAAAATATTTCTAACTTTTCTATTTCTGATAAAAGTATAACTGTTTCTTGACAAATTCTAGTTATTCTAGTAAACTGGCTTTTTACTATTCCAGGGAATGTATGCCTCGGATGCATACTTTCATATCTCAATAAAGTATTTCTCCAAGTAGGTTTTCTATAAAGAGAGGTGCTAATATTTCCTTTTGCATTAAATTTTAAGGATAAATCTAAAAAGTAGATCTGATCTTGTGAGATTTCCACTGTAAATTTCAAGAAAGAGGTGGTAGTTTCCAAGTCATTAAAATTTTTTTTAAAATCAGTACTATTACCCTCCCATATGATAAGGACATCGTCCACAAATCTCCTATAAAGTTTAACATTCTTATATTGAGTATGTTTAAACAAAAAATTCAATTCCCATTGGTAAACTACAAGATTTGCGTAAGTGTTTGCACAGGGGGTGCCCATGGCAACCCCCCATTTTTGCAAATAATTTTTGTTTTTCAACATAAAAATGTTATTATTTAGTATCAATTCCAACAGATGATTTATCAAAATTTGTCTACTATTACTATAACTAGAATGCTGTACCAATATCTCTCTTATGGCTTGTAGTCCTAATTCATTCGGAATACATGTAAATAAATTTTTTACATCCATAGTTACTAATAAATATTCTGAGATATCTTTCTCTAATCTAAAGTCTTTAAGGTATTCTAAAAGTTGATATGAATCTTTAAGAATGCTTGGAATATCATTTACTATTGGCCTCAATAGATGTTCAACGAATGAGGAGATAGTGAAGGTAGCCCATCTTTCACCAGATACAATAGGTCTCATGGGTACTGGTGAGATATTCTTATGTATCTTGGGTAAGCCCTTAATAATAGGGATGGTTGGAAACTCAATTAAAAAATATTCATATACTTCACAACTAATTTGACCACACATTAATAGATCATATAAATCTTCCTGTATATCTTTAATTATATTTTTAACTTGATCATTAGTAATAGTCTGAATGTATTACTGTCTGAGAGAAGGGAGGTCATAATAACTTCGTAATCTGTTGTATTTAGAATTACTATGCCCTCTCCCTTATCTGCTGGTTTAAGTATAATATCTGTGTCTCGTTTCAAATTATGTAGTGACTTTTGTTCATTCACTGTGGTGTTAAAATAAGTACATCTTTTACGCTTTGTTGCAAACAGTTCATAAATGTCTTTCTCGCATAGTTTCATGAAACATTCAACATTATACGGAATAGAAGGCATAAAGCTACTTTTACATTTAAAAAATCTTTTCATAGTGTCAGATTGCATAGCAACTTTGTCTTTAAAAAACATTTTTAGTGCTACATTCCGACAAAATAACCTAAGGTCTATTAATACATCACTTAAAATACTAGTTTGCGATGGAATAAAGTTGAGACCTTTGTTTAAAAGTGAAATATCTGATTCAGTAAGTACAACATCTGACAAATTGTATATTAAGCTATTCAGTTCCTTTGTTTTCTTGTGGCTCCATATTTTTCTTCTGACACTTTTCTTTTGCATGGTCCCCTGCTGTTGGAGCGTCCTCTCCAACCCGTTTGTTGTTTTACAGGGAATGGTAAAAAATGCGTATTAGCAATGGCTGGATCTTTTGGTTTAGCTCCTAACATATTAGCTGTAGTGAAAGTTTTAGTAGCTTGTTGGTTCGGAGGGGGAGTGTCACTTAGAGGACAAGCTGCACTGCTGTTATTCATCAAAGTTGTTGCCAGCAGTGTTTCCTGACAAGAAACATTACTAGGATTAAAAGCAAGAGGTGTTGTTGTCAACTCATTAGTTGCACTAACAGTTACATTATTGTTGGTAGCTTGTGATTCGGTAGATGTCAAATTAATCGCTGTGTTTGAATTAGCCTGTTATGTTCTCGGCCAGACAAACACCTGGCCGAGCGCAAAATCATTTGCATCTTTAATGAGTTTCCCCTGTTTAGTTTGTTTTAGTCTTTCGCTAAACAGATTCACTTGAGACCATACATTCTCCAGCCTCTTAACATAATACTCTGAGTTAAAATGTTCATGAAGATTATTTTGCTCAACATCTATTTTGTTCCGTAGCTCTACTTCTAGTGGAGAGAAATATTCTAATAAGAGTTTCATATAACTGAAACAAGGATCAATGTTCAAGTCTTGCCACTTTCTAAGCAATGTGGGGTGGCTATCGCCATATGTGGGCATGCAAAAAATACGCATGCCTCTGGGTACAATGCGAAAGTGGAGGCATGCTTCTAAATGCAATCTTTGCCAAGTGTATCTTTGTAACTTAAACAGATCATCTTGAAATTCTTTACATAGTCTATTAAATTCTGTTAGTTTCTCACCGTTTTTTTTTTTATTTCAAAACAGGTTTATTGTTTTAACATATAAGAGAAATATCATAACAATTTTATACAAGTAATTAAAAATAGGTATTATTATAATATTCAACAAAACAACTAAAGTATTTACAAAGACATCCACTACAATCAGATCAATTAATTAAACTAAAATACCATGCTATTGAAATTAAAATTTTTTTAACAAATTTTGTAAATTATCCCATACAATAAAATAAGATGTTTTTCTATTTGTTCTAGTCCTAATTGTGTTTATTTCCATATGGCACACTATATTCATAACATTTTTAAATTCATTGAACGAAGGAGGTGTATCTGAAATCCAATTTCTAGTTATTATTTTCCTAGCCACTGCTAGAATAGACCATAACAAGGGAAGCTTAACCTTTTAACACTTTGAGGTACAGGTGTGTTGAATAATATAAGAGATTTAGAAATAATGAAATTATCTGTAAAAGAGCCTGCAAAAATTCATTAATTGACTTCCAGTATTCTTTCAATTTTATACAGTCATAAAACATATGAGCCCAGTCAGCATTAATTTCTACATTACATCTCTTACATAGATTATCTTTATTATTTATTTTATTCATCATCAAAGGTGTATAAAAGATCTATGTAAAATGTCCATGTATAAAGTCTCCAGACAATGGAAGACATAGTTCTATAAGCAGATTCCAATATATATTGTTTATCTTGTTGATTTGGTGGGTCCCCATTAATAGAAGTGAAATAATTTCAGTATGAATCTACACTGTAAAAGTTTCTTGTCTGATAACTTTATGTATGTATGAAAGTTTACCTTTATCAGAAACTTTATGTTGTAAATTTAATATCAAGTAATCAATCAGTGTTGGAATAGATTCTTTAACAGTTATAGACATTAAATCTATTTTATTAATGAGATGTTGTCTAAAGGTCTGAACCTCTAACCAGCAAGTTTCTCTTAGATCAAATTCTTGTTTTAAGAAATCTAGATTTTTAACTTTATTATCAGATATCAACTGATACCAGTACTTTAGATCATTATCTATAGCTAAATGAGTTCCTTCAGAAGTAGATGACAAAAGCATACCCTGAGTATACATTATAGGAAATACAATAAAATTCCATTCCTATACTTAGGGTGCATGAATATAAAGTTACGATAACTAATAATAATATTTAATGGGTAACAAACCATATGTTTAGGTGTAATAGGTGAAGTACAAAATTCCTTTAGTAACCATAACAAGGAGTTATTTACAATCATATTTTTATGTGTTAAGGAGATTTTCATGAAGTGTATACTAATTAGCTCCCAATAATCTTTCCATTTTGTGACATATGACTGATCTATTAATAAAGTAATAACTTTTACAATAGAAGAGATAGTATATAAATTAAAGTCTGGAAAAGAAATACCCCTTGAGACCAGCTATTAGTATGTTTCTTTAATGCAATCCTAGGTCTATTAGGTGCCCATAAGAAATTTAACATTAGTGTGTTCAGTTTCTTGATAATTATTTTTGTAGGTGGAAGTATTATTGATTGTATTAAGTATAAAATCTTGGGGAATATTATCATTTTAATAATTGTAAGTCTCTCCTCCATAGTAAAAACATATTATTCCAGGTATTAAAAGATTTTGTATATTAAGAAAACAGGTATTATAATTATTATATATAATAGATTTAATATCTTTAGATAGTATTATACCTAAATAAGTTATCTGACCTGAATTGGGTACATATTTAGTAAAATCACTAATGAGAATATTTTTTGTGTATATATAGGTAGTATTTTAGTTTTTCTTCATTGAATATTAAACCAGAAATACTTTTAAAATTCATCATGTTATCAAATAGAGACTGTATAGAAGAATTAGATCCTGCTGATGTAATTAGAACATCATCTGCAAAAGTTGAATTTTGGATGTTGTATTTTCATCTATTTCAAAACCCTCTATGTCAGTACTGTTTCTGATCAAATTAGCCCAAGGCTCCATTACTAAAGTGAATAATAGTGGAGAAAGTGGACATCCTTGTTTTGTACCTTTAAGAATGGGTATTTTTTGTGAAACATATGTTCCTACCTTAATATAAGCCAACGTTCCTTTGTATAAATGTTCAATTAGATTTACAAATGCATCCGAGAAGTTTGTGCACTTCATTAAGGTAAACAGATAGTCCCAACTTACTGAATCAAATGCTGAACTTATATCAAGACTAATAAGTGTTAAATCTTTCTTTTTCCTATTTGCAAAATCTATTAATGTTAAAGTTCTTCTTATATTATCAAAAGTATTTCTATATACAATGAAGCCTGTCTGATCTATATCTATAATGCCGGGAATGATTGTCTTCAATCTATCAGCAAAGATATTCATAAACATTTTATAATCAACATTAAGTAATGAGATGGGCCGATATGAAGAACATCTACTTGGATCTTTATTAGGTTTTAAAATTGGCGAAATAAATGTATATTGCCAAGATGGGGGGGTTATTAACTCAGTTTGGGCCAAAATAAAAACCTTATGTATTAATGAATATGTATTTTAGAAAGGATTTTATATATCTCTGGTATAATACCATCATTACCCGGTGCTTTGTTTGATTTAAGCTTATTTATTTGTGTAATAACTTCTGTATATGAAATACTCTTGTCCAATAGTTTAATCTGTTGTTTATTAAGCTTTTATTCATATTTGTGGTTATAAACTCCTTTATTTTATCTTTAGGTTCCATGTTAATATTATTATGGTTAATTTTGTGAAAGTGATTTCTAAATTCATCTAGTATTTCTGGTATACTAGAAACATTCTTCTTTTTCCTTAGAGAAAAGATTTCTTTGATATGGTTTTGTTTATTCAACCTTTTTGTTTTATTTTTAAGTCTATGTAAGTATTTGGGGCTTATTGAATAAGACAAAACTTGTATTTCTCTAAAGTTATTTTAACTTTATGAGTTAAAATTTCTTTGTATTTCTCATTTAGTTTGTTTATTTCTTCAATAACTTTCTTGTCCATAATATTTTCTTTATTATTATGTTTATAAGAGTCTAATTTACTTTGAATATCTAACAATTCCTTATCCCAAGATTTCCTTTTATTATTATACCATCTGATACTTTGTCCATATAGATATGATTTTAAGGCATCCCAAACATAAACAATGGGGACTTCAGGAGTGTTATTTATGTCTAAAAATGTTTTACTTCTGAAAGTATATATTCTTTATAGTCTTTTAGTTGAGTTAAGTATGCTGGTATCCTTTTGATCTGAACATTATGAGTATTTTTTATCATGAATTCAAAAACAATTGAATTATGATCAGATATAGGACATGAAATGATTTTGGAATTAATTAAATCTGTTACCATCTGGTTAGAAATAAAGACCCTATCTATTTTTGAATAAGTTTTGTATCTGTTAGAAAAAAAGGTGTATGGTAATGATTTTGAATCTATCTGATTATTAATATCATTCAAATGATAAGAATTAGCAAAATCCTTTAAATGTTTTGCATTAGATGTAATTCTTCTCTTTCCTATAGTGGTAGTATACAATTAAAGTCACCAGCTAAAATAATATCTCCTATAGAGAATGATATGATCTTATCAAGATGATGTTTCACTGTATTAATACCAATTCCAGGTATCCAATATACATTAATTAAAGTGTAAGTCTTCCCATTAATTTGTATTGTAACCATACAAAACATTCCTTTGTCATCCTGATAAGACTTAATGGTTTTAGGAATGGGCATACTTTTATTCCATAAAATAGCCACTCTTCTTTTTTTCTGAGTGTGCTCTGAACTAACCAATACTGTATATTTGTTTGTGGCTAGTTTATCAATATCTTTTTCAAGAGATGGGTTTCTTGTAGGAAGACTAAGTTGGCCTTATGTAAATTAATGTATCTTATTAGGCTTGCCCTTTTACATGGATTATTCAATCCATTAATGTTTAAAGAAATTCCTTTTAAAGATGTCATTTGGCATTTTTAAAACTTAAGAATCTTATGATTAAAATAACAAATAACAAGATAAGTAATGTTACATCTCCTCCTTTAGGTGTACCTTTAAATATAGCTGTATTTATTGAATCTCTTATGGGATTTCGTATAGGATTCAATTTTGTTTGTAGTGACAATGAATGTACAAAATATATTGTGGATGTCAAAACTATATACAAATAACAATGAACAAGTGAAAATAATGTAAGGATTAAACCTTGCATCCAGCCTGGAGTTGTAAACTCCAACTTAGAGTAGTATTTACCACTCAAGTTAACCCCATACCCTAAGCAGCAGTACGTCAGCTACCACCTTATCAATTTAATACTAGTTATATTTAACTGAAGTTAACAGTTTTCAATTCAATTATCTGGCAAGACAAGACTACACATTTGGTAAAACAGCATCATATAAACTAAAATAAACCTTTTTTTTTTTTTTTTTTTTTTTTTTTTAAACTGTTCATACTACTATATACATCCATGTAATATAAAACACTTGTATTCAAATAGCATTCAAATAATCTTGATGTTAGAAATCAAGAGGAGAGAAAAATAAGTTCTAACATTCATTTAAATCAAAAACTTTGGCTAATATGATTCAGACATTACATATATTAGGATGCATCTATTTTCTGTCATGTAAATACAGTTAACAGCTTCCAAAAAAACTTGAATTGCTTGTATATGAGCATTTACTCAAACTCATTATTGCAAATAGAATAAAATATTGTATTCATAGAAATTGTTATAAATCATACTTCATAGTTAAGCAGATTCTCAGAAACATTTATATACATATCTACATACACACACACACACACACACACACACACATATATATATATATACATACATACACACATACACACACATATACACATATACATATATATATATATATATATATATATATATATATATATATACACACATGCATACACACACACACATACACACACACACACACACACACACATACACACGCACATACACACACACACAAACACACACACACACACACACACACACATACACACAAACACACACACACACATACACACAGACACACACATACATATATATATATATATATATATATATATCTGATCTCACTGAGTTGTATCTTTACTGAGCACCATCTTACATTGCTGTCCCTTCAATAAATCTGTCTGCTTTATACAAAATAATGCACAGCAAACACATTTTAGTAACCAGATTTTACAAACATGTTATACTACTGCTTTAAAATATATCACATGACAATTTCTTCCAGTATAGAGTTATAAAATTATTTATGCTTGTCAATCAGATGAATTAAATGAGTTATAGTAATGTATATGTTTGGGACATAGGTTTTAACACATATTATTAATCTGCTATTCCTGTATCTGTGATGTGTCAGTGTGATATCTAGGTCAAAGGTGAGACCAGCTGCTTTCAGCTTCTCTGTGAGAATTCTGAGAGTTGAAGCTTTTGAAGTAGCTCATGGACACTGTGCATGAGACAGCCCACATCCCAGATTGTCTCTCTTAACATTTTGGCGGAAACTTATTAAAACTAGTGACAAACATTCATTTAGCAGTGTAAATGCATCTAAACATGACAAAACCTTCACAATGCATTCTACAGGTTATTACAGACTCTATGTAAGTGAAATCAAGCCCAAAATTATTAATAAGTAACAAAACTCAACATTTTTGTCCCAACTCAACTCCTATACGAATCTTATTATTTACTGTGTCTATATGATCAAAAGTATTTCTATATATTAATAAAGAAAAGAAAAGAGAGTAGAAAGTAAAAGGGTGTAAGGCAGAAATAAAAAAAAATGCAAGAGAAAGCTATAAGAAGTATATACAATAGAATATTACTTACTGTTTATATTAATAGAGTTAAAAATAAAACATATTATTTACTATTATTTAGTTCTAATTATTATTAGTTAAAGCATGACAGATTATTTACAAACAAGCATAAGCAGTGTAATCAAGAAAGTATAATTAGGTAGTGTCATTCCTGTATCTGTGATGTGTCAGTGTGATATCTAGGTCAAAGGTGAGACTAGCTGCTTTCAGCTTCTCTGTGAGAATTCTGAGAGTTGAAGCTTTTGAAGTAGCTTATGGACACTGTGCATGAGACAGCCCATATCCCAGATTGTCTCTCTTAACATTTTGGGAAACTTATTAAAAACTAGTGACAAACATTCATTTAGCAGTGTAAATGCATCTAAACATGACAAAACCTTCACAATACATTCTACAGGTTATTACAGACTCTATGTAAGTGAAATCAAGCCCAAAATTATTAATAAGTAACAAAACTCAACATTTTGTCCCAACTCAACTCCTATGCAAATCTTATTATTTACTGTGTCTATATGATCAAAAGCATTTCTATATATTAATAAAGAAAAGAAAAGAGAGTAGAAAGTAAAAGGGTGTAAGGCAGAAATAAAAAAAATGTAAGAGAAAGCTATAAGAAGTATATACAATAGAATGTTACTTACTGTTTATATTAATAGAGTTAAAAATAAAACATATTATTTACTATTAGGTAAATCAGTTAAGGAAGGAGTGAAGCCAGGTAGTCCACAGGTATGTCGCTCTGGATAACTCCAAAATAAGTAAAGCAAGCAAAGTATATCCAAATAAAGCTCGAAGTTCTGTGGTTCACACAAATGGTTTATTTCAATAGACAAGCGCTTTCGCTAAACATAGCTTCTTCAGGTCACTTTAATGAATAAAAGAACAAAATTCTTCAATATATAGGCATGTCAATCAACCAATATATGAAGCAATCACAGATTTAAAAGGGAAATGTAAAAAACAAAATATATGTGTGTAAGGTGTATGAATCTAAAAACATATATAGCAATACACCTATATTAACAATTAAATTTAACTTATGAGGCTATATATATAAAAAATATATAAAATATATATGTATAATAAAATGTCTGTATACTATCTATATTATATGACAGTGTGTATGAATATAAAAAATATAAAAAATAGATCAACGTGTCATATATGTCAGTTATTGTCATAATGCATAAATATTCTACTTCACTAGTAAAAATACTAGAAATGCTGGTTTATGTATCATGAAAAGATACCTAGATATAAAAAACACTGAAGAATCATTAAGTGGTGCTATCATAATATAATCAATAACATTACAGAAGCAGATATATGGCAGTATTTAAATCATGTCTAAGTCCAGGAACAAAACATGTAAGTGTGTATAAATAACACATAAATATATAAATATAGAGATAAATGACACAGATCAATGCATCATATACATCAATATATATTCCTAGCACATAAAATATGTGTTCTTACTGCATAGGTATTCTTTTTAACTGATCTATATGTTAAAATGTTTAAAATGTTAAAAAAGAGAATATAGATAAATATACTAAAAATCATTAAAAAATGCTTTCAAATGTGGTCTATCACGTTACAAAACTATACATATATATATATATATTTTTTCTTTTAGTACATGCATAATGAATTGAGCCAGAAACGAACACACATAAATAGACAAAAACATAAAACATAGATATCACATTACTTCAAAGACATAAAAACTTCATAGAAGGTATACATGTTTAAAAATGCTAAATATGCTAAAAATGCTAAATATATATATATTAAATATATCAAATATAATATAAAATTCGGGGACTCACTGAAGGATAGGTATATGCAAATCAATATCTGAGGGATATTTATGCATGACAGTAATATTGATATTAATAGCACTCAAATCACTTGATGTTTCTACGTTTCCTAAGTCTAGGCTTGATCGAGGCTCTTTCATTCAAGCCTGACCCACTATCAGCCCTTAATCGAACAATCCAATCACTTTCTTTGTTCTCAGTATCAGTTCTAATATCACCACCTCTTATACTAGGTATTAAGACTTCAAGGGCCCTAAATAGGAAAGTATGTGTATGGTCGTGAGTATTAGCATGCTTGGCTAGGGCATTATGTAGCGATCCTTTCCTAATGTGATACACATGCTCTCTTATTCTGTCTCTAAATTTTCGATTCGTCTTTCCTACATAAAAACTCCTACATACTTGACAGACTGCAAGATAGATCACATTACTTGTCATACAGTCCGCAGTTGCTGTGGTGTAAAAGTCGTTGTGTGTCAGGATGTATAAAATCAGATTCACAATCAATATAGTGACAAAAGTTACATTGTCCACATGGAACAGTAGAAGCTGTAGTCATTCCAACTCTCCTAGGTCGCGAATAACAGAGCATTCTCTTAAGATTTTTCTTATTCTTATATTGAAATTTTGGAAATTCACCAACTATCTCCTTTAAATCATC
The DNA here is from genome assembly GCF_019279795.1 of Protopterus annectens. Classification (NCBI taxonomy): domain Eukaryota; kingdom Metazoa; phylum Chordata; order Ceratodontiformes; family Protopteridae; genus Protopterus; species Protopterus annectens. The sequence goes on along the minus strand of NC_056744.1, from coordinate 1,354,935,624 downwards.
ATCAATCTGGAGAACTGCCCAGAATCTACTAATTATATCCCTGATTTCGGAATGATCAGAGGTAAAAGCAGTTGTAAATTTCACTGTAGATAAAGTAGTGGATAAATTCTCTTTTGATTGACAACCTTGGGCAATAGGTCCAAAATATGGCATGGCTGTGGTAAGCCTTAAATCTGACATATTCTGCATGCTATTATTCACTTCATTAATATCATAGCCTCTATCAATTAATCTGCCCTTAAGATTCTCTAGTTCCATACAGAAGCCTTCTTCAGTTGGATTCAGGCGGGAAGCTCTAATGGCCTGACCCTTGATAATATTTTTAAACACAAAGGAAGGATGCATACTAGATCTTAGCAATAAGGAGTTGCTATAGCATGCCTTCCTATAAACACCTGTGTTAATCAAACCATTAGGTAATTTCTCCAAAAACAAATCTAAGAATTCGATCCTATCTGTCGAATAGTTCATAGTAAATCTTAGATAGTCAGTTAGTTTATTCATTTCACTCAATAGTAATTCTAACTGCTCTGGTTTCCCTTTCCAAAGAATAAAAACATCATCCACAAAACGTCGAAAGAAGGCTACATGTTCTCTAAATGCTTGTACATTAAACAGGACAATCTCTTCCCAATGGGCCAAGAACATATTTGCATAGCTATTAGCGCAGGGTGTCCCCATTGCTACGCCATCGACCTGCCTATAAGTGGTGTCATCAAAAATGAAGATATTATTCTCCAGTACTAATTCTAAAAAGTGTACAACCAAATCTATCTTAACAACATCATAGTCACTATGCATACGTAAATATTCAGAGACATAAGTAAGGCCAAGGGTATTAGGAATCACAGTAAATAAAGATTGGATGTCAAGTGTAACAAAAATATAGTCATTGTGGCTGACATCATTCTTAATGCATTCATAAAAATCTAACAAGAATTGTTTAGAATCTTTTAAGACAAAACTATTATCATTTAGGATGGGTCTCAGGTTCTTTTCTATATATACTGATAGGTGTTCAGTAACCCAATCACAACCAGAGACTATTGGTCTCATGGGTGGGTTCTGAGCATCCTTGTGGATCTTTGGTAGTCCGTGTATAACTGGGATCAGAGGTTCTTTAATGGTTAGATATTCATATAGATCCTTCTCTATCAGTCCACCCATATAGATGTCTAATAGTGTATTCCTTATTGATTTTATAATATCCAAGGACATGTCAAAGGTAATTTCTTGATAGAAACTATCATTCAACATGTCCTTCATAGAATTATAGTAGTGTGAAGTATTCATAACTACCAGTCGACCACCTTTATCGGCAGGTCTGACAACTATTGTATCATCATTCTGTAGCTTCTTCAGACTGGCCCTCTCATTATGTGTTAAGTTGTCTTTCTTACAACATTTCTTATTCCTATTATCTTTATAGTAATATTTATAGAGCTCTTCTTCTGTCAGGCGTTGGAAAGTCTCTACTAATGGATGATTTATAGGGACATATTCACTGAGGTTTTTAAAATTAAACTCCTTATTTGTTTGATCTCTGGTGGTAGAACCCTTATAGAGTAATTTGAGCATAACATTTCTACAGAATAACTTCAGATCTACCATGGTTTCAGTAATCACACTTCTACTCTTTGGAATAAAGTTCAACCCCTTGCTCAATAGTTTGAGGTCATCACAGGTTAATTCCTTATCTGATAAGTTGTATACTAGCATCTGTCCTTGTTCCACATCCTCTTCAGGGTCTGATCCTGTGGTAGATCCTCTGACAGTTTCCTTTTCTGTCGTCCACGGCTCATAGAGCGTGTACATCTGGGACCCTTCTCTAGACGGATGGGTAAGGGAAAAGAAACATTCAAGCCTGTGTCAGGTAATAGATTCACTAAGGTACTCTGTACTTTAGGTCTAACTGCAGTGTCTGTTACATGATCTTGAGTAACAGGCTTATTTCTGACAACCTGTACTTTAGGATATAAATTAGTTTCAGTATGCATGCTAGGATGTATTATATGTATCACATCATTGGAATCATTGTTGTCACCAATATTAGATATGTTACTTATATTGGTGACAGCATTTGAATCCATATGGTTGGTAGAATCATTGTCTGGTGTGACTGTTTTCTCCCCTTTGTCACTAGCTTGTATTCCAAGTGAGTCCTCCTGCCTGACACTGGCAACAGTAGAAGTGTGATTAACAGTTCTAGTATCATTGTCTGTAACAGTAGTGTTATTGATAACTTCTACATTCTGCAGATTATTATTTATGCAAGTCTTATTGTTCATTGCCCTCAAATCAACAGGCGGAGTTCTCACAGAATTAAAGATGTCATAGTTAGTACCCTATTGTTCCTATATGCATTTCTTCTGACATTACTATTGATTGGTGCATTACTATACACATAGCTACTAGAGTCAGAATTATTAACATTAGTATTATCAGAACCATGTCCATGTCTAAGCCAAGCAAAGACTTGGCCTAGTTTAAAGTCATTTAAATCCCTAATTATTTTGTGCCTTTTCTGTTGTGACAGTTTCCGTTCAAAGGCTAGTACACTATCCAAGAGATTTTCAAACAGTGGTTGTACTATACCTTGTGCGTAGTCTTTAAATAGCATGGATTGCTTTCTGTTTATTTCCTCTGCTAACACACTTTCTTCTGGCCCAAAATAGTTAATAAGTAAATCCAGGTACCTCCGACTGGTGTCCAGATTCAATTTCTGCCATGCGGTTAAGAGTTCAGGGTATTGACCCTGGCTCGGCATATTGAATATGCGGAGACCTCGAGGCACGATACTGTTGTCGATGCAAAACTGTAGGTGCATGCGTTGCGCCTGGAGCCTCTTCAATTTAAAGAAGCTCTTCTCGATTTCGTCAAGAAGTTTATGGAGTCTCTCCATGTCGGCGCTTTCGGCAATGATGTCATCTCTCGGCGCCAGGCTGTCAAGTTGCCATGCCGAAATAGCAGTACACTCCAAAGTCTGCTTAAATCTCTTAAGTAGGTCTACGTTCCTCTGGTATTCAACTCGAGGGACGTAGTCAAGTTCTATATTGGCCATTATTCAAAGGAGAAAGTAACGAATTTGTTGTCCGTTTCTATAAATGCAAATATTATTGAATAAATAAATATTTAGAATTATTTTAAATTCTTATACCAGGTCTATTCTCCGTTCACCGTTCTTGTGGAGAATAGTGTTGGTTAATTCTCCGTTCTCCGTTCTTGTAGAGAATGATGTTGGTTAAATGAATATGGTGACTGCCAGCTCCTGCAGGTGAACTTAGAAGTAAAATATAAATCCAAAATAAAGTATAGTTCCCCTGACAGGCAAACACTCCTCCCAAAGGAGTTAAAGAATAAACATTAGGTAAATCAGTTAAGGAAGGAGTGAAGCCAGGTAGTCCACAGGTATGTCGCTCTGGATAACTCCAAAATAAGTAAAGCAAGCAAAGTATATCCAAATAAAGCTCGAAGTTCTGTGGTTCACACAAATGGTTTATTTCAATAGACAAGCGCTTTCGCTAAACATAGCTTCTTCAGGTCACTTTAATGAATAAAAGAAAAAAATTCTTCAATATATAGGCATGTCAATCAACCAATATATGAAGCAATCACAGATTTAAAAGGAAATGTAAAAACAAAATATATGTGTGTAAGGTGTATGAATCTAAAACATATATAGCAATACACCTATATTAACAATTAAATTTAACTTGTGAGGCTATATATATAAAAATATATAAAATATATATGTATAATAAAATGTCTGTATACTATCTATATTATATGACAGTGTGTATGAATATAAAAATATAAAAATAGATCAACGTGTCATATATGTCAGTTATTGTCATAATGCATAAATATTCTACTTCACTAGTAAAAATACTAGAAATGCTGGTTTATGTATCATGAAAAGATACCTAGATATAAAAAACACTGAAGAATCATTAAATGGTGCTATCATAATATAATCAATAACATTACAGAAGCAGATATATGGCAGTATTTAAATCATGTCTAAGTCCAGGAACAAAACATGTAAGTGTGTATAAATAACACATAAATATATAAATATAGAGATAAATGACACAGATCAATGCATCATATACATCAATATATATTCCTAGCACATAAAATATGTGTTCTTACACATGCACACACACACACACACATACACACAAACACACACACACATACACACACACACACACATACATATATATATATATCTGATCTCACTGAGTTGTATCTTTACTGAGCACCATCTTACATTGCTGTCCCTTCAATAAATCTGTCTGCTTTATACAAAATAATGCACAGCAAACACATTTTAGTAACCAGATTTTACAAACATGTTATACTACTGCTTTAAAATATATCACATGACAATTTCTTCCAGTATAGAGTTATAAAATTATTTATGCTTGTCAATCAGATGAATTAAATGAGTTATAGTAATGTATATGTTTGGGACATAGGAACACATATTATTAATCTGCTATTCCTGTATCTGTGATGTGTCAGTGTGATATCTAGGTCAAAGGTGAGACCAGCTGCTTTCAGCTTCTCTGTGAGAATTCTGAGAGTTGAAGCTTTTGAAGTAGCTCATGGACACTGTGCATGAGACAGCCCACATCCCAGATTGTCTCTCTTAACATTTTGGCGGGAAACTTATTAAAAACTAGTGACAAACATTCATTTAGCAGTGTAAATGCATCTAAACATGACAAAACCTTCACAATGCATTCTACAGGTTATTACAGACTCTATGTAAGTGAAATCAAACCCAAAATTATTAATAAGTAACAAAACTCAACATTTTTGTCCCAACTCAACTCCTATGCGAATCTTATTATTTACTGTGTCTATATGATCAAAAGTATTTCTATATATTAATAAAGAAAAGAAAAAGAGAGTAGAAAGTAAAAGGGTGTAAGGCAGAAATAAAAAATGCAAGAGAAAGCTATAAGAAGTATATACAATAGAATATTACTTACTGTTTATATTAATAGAGTTAAAAATAAAACATATTATTTACTATTATTTAGTTCTAATTATTATTAGTTAAAGCATGACAGATTATTTACAAACAAGCATAAGCAGTGTAATCAAGAAAGTATAATTAGGTAGTGTCATTCCTGTATCTGTGATGTGTCAGTGTGATATCTAGGTCAAAGGTGAGACTAGCTGCTTTCAGCTTCTCTGTGAGAATTCTGAGAGTTGAAGCTTTTGAAGTAGCTTATGGACACTGTGCATGAGACAGCCCATATCCCAGATTGTCTCTCTTAACATTTTGGTGGGAAACTTATTAAAAACTAGTGACAAACATTAATTTAGCAGTGTAAATGCATCTAAACATGACAAAACCTTCACAATACATTCTACAGGTTATTACAGACTCTATGTAAGTGAAATCAAGCCCAAAATTATTAATAAGTAACAAAACTCAACATTTTTGTCCCAACTCAACTCCTATGCAAATCTTATTATTTACTGTGTCTATATGATCAAAAGCATTTCTATATATTAATAAAGAAAAGAAAAGAGAGTAGAAAGTAAAAGGGTGTAAGGCAGAAATAAAAAAAATGTAAGAGAAAGCTATAAGAAGTATATACAATAGAATGTTACTTACTGTTTATATTAATAGAGTTAAAAATAAAACATATTATTTACTATTAGGTAAATCAGTTAAGGAAGGAGTGAAGCCAGGTAGTCCACAGGTATGTCGCTCTGGATAACTCCAAAATAAGTAAAGCAAGCAAAGTATATCCAAATAAAGCTCGAAGTTCTGTGGTTCACACAAATGGTTTATTTCAATAGACAAGCGCTTTCGCTAAACATAGCTTCTTCAGGTCACTTTAATGAATAAAAGAACAAAATTCTTCAATATATAGGCATGTCAATCAACCAATATATGAAGCAATCACAGATTTAAAAGGGAAATGTAAAAACAAAATATATGTGTGTAAGGTGTATGAATCTAAAAACATATATAGCAATACACCTATATTAACAATTAAATTTAACTTATGAGGCTATATATATAAAAATATATAAAATATATATGTATAATAAAATGTCTGTATACTATCTATATTATATGACAGTGTGTATGAATATAAAAAATATAAAAAATAGATCAACGTGTCATATATGTCAGTTATTGTCATAATGCATAAATATTCTACTTCACTAGTAAAAATACTAGAAATGCTGGTTTATGTATCATGAAAAGATACCTAGATATAAAAAACACTGAAGAATCATTAAATGGTGCTATCATAATATAATCAATAACATTACAGAAGCAGATATATGGCAGTATTTAAATCATGTCTAAGTCCAGGAACAAAACATGTAAGTGTGTATAAATAACACATAAATATATAAATATAGAGATAAATGACACAGATCAATGCATCATATACATCAATATATATTCCTAGCACATAAAATATGTGTTCTTACTGCATAGGTATTCTTTTTAACTGATCTATATGTTAAAATGTTTAAAATGTTAAAAAAGAGAATATAGATAAATATACTAAAAATCATTAAAAAATGCTTTCAAATGTGGTCTATCACGTTACAAAACTATACATATATATATATTTTTTTTCTTTTAGTACATGCATAATGAATTGAGCCAGAAACGAACACACATAAATAGACAAAAACATAAAACATAGATATCACATTACTTCAAAGACATAAAAACTTCATAGAAGGTATACATGTTTAAAAATGCTAAATATGCTAAAAATGCTAAATATATATATATTAAATATATCAAATATAATATAAAATTCGGGGACTCACTGAAGGATAGGTATATGCAAATCAATATCTGAGGGATATTTATGCATGACAGTAATATTGATATTAATAGCACTCAAATCACTTGATGTTTCTACGTTTCCTAAGTCTAGGCTTGATCGAGGCTCTTTCATTCAAGCCTGACCCACTATCAGCCCTTAATCGAACAATCCAATCACTTTCTTTGTTCTCAGTATCAGTTCTAATATCACCACCTCTTATACTAGGTATTAAGACTTCAAGGGCCCTAAATAGGAAAGTATGTGTATGGTCGTGAGTATTAGCATGCTTGGCTAGGGCATTATGTAGCGATCCTTTCCTAATGTGATACACATGCTCTCTTATTCTGTCTCTAAATTTTCGATTCGTCTTTCCTACATAAAAACTCCTACATACTTGACAGACTGCAAGATAGATCACATTACTTGTCATACAGTCCGCAGTTGCTGTGGTGTAAAAAGTGCGTTGTGTGTCAGGATGTATAAAATCAGATTCACAATCAATATAGTGACAAAAGTTACATTGTCCACATGGAACAGTAGAAGCTGTAGTCATTCCAACTCTCCTAGGTCGCGAATAACAGAGCATTCTCTTAAGATTTTTCTTATTCTTATATTGAAATTTTGGAAATTCACCAACTATCTCCTTTAAATCATCATCAATCTGGAGAACTGCCCAGAATCTACTAATTATATCCCTGATTTCGGAATGAAGAGAGGTAAAAGCAGTTGTAAATTTCACTGTAGATAAAGTAGTGGATAAATTCTCTTTTGATTGACAACCTTGGGCAATAGGTCCAAAATATGGCATGGCTGTGGTAAGCCTTAAATCTGACATATTCTGCATGCTATTATTCACTTCATTAATATCATAGCCTCTATCAATTAATCTGCCCTTAAGATTCTCTAGTTCCATACAGAAGCCTTCTTCAGTTGGATTCAGGCGGGAAGCTCTAATGGCCTGACCCTTGATAATATTTTTAAACACAAAGGAAGGATGCATACTAGATCTTAGCAATAAGGAGTTGCTATAGCATGCCTTCCTATAAACACCTGTGTTAATCAAACCATTAGGTAATTTCTCCAAAAACAAATCTAAGAATTCGATCCTATCTGTCGAATAGTTCATAGTAAATCTTAGATAGTCAGTTAGTTTATTCATTTCACTCAATAGTAATTCTAACTGCTCTGGTTTCCCTTTCCAAAGAATAAAAACATCATCCACAAAACGTCGAAAGAAGGCTACATGTTCTCTAAATGCTTGTACATTAAACAGGACAATCTCTTCCCAATGGGCCAAGAACATATTTGCATAGCTATTAGCGCAGGGTGTCCCCATTGCTACGCCATCGACCTGCCTATAAGTGGTGTCATCAAAAATGAAGATATTATTCTCCAGTACTAATTCTAAAAAGTGTACAACCAAATCTATCTTAACAACATCATAGTCACTATGCATACGTAAATATTCAGAGACATAAGTAAGGCCAAGGGTATTAGGAATCACAGTAAATAAAGATTGGATGTCAAGTGTAACAAAAATATAGTCATTGTGGCTGACATCATTCTTAATGCATTCATAAAAATCTAACAAGAATTGTTTAGAATCTTTTAAGACAAAACTATTATCATTTAGGATGGGTCTCAGGTTCTTTTCTATATATACTGATAGGTGTTCAGTAACCCAATCACAACCAGAGACTATTGGTCTCATGGGTGGGTTCTGAGCATCCTTGTGGATCTTTGGTAGTCCGTGTATAACTGGGATCAGAGGTTCTTTAATGGTTAGATATTCATATAGATCCTTCTCTATCAGTCCACCCATATAGATGTCTAATAGTGTATTCCTTATTGATTTTATAATATCCAAGGACATGTCAAAGGTAATTTCTTGATAGAAACTATCATTCAACATGTCCTTCATAGAATTATAGTAGTGTGAAGTATTCATAACTACCAGTCGACCACCTTTATCGGCAGGTCTGACAACTATTGTATCATCATTCTGTAGCTTCTTCAGACTGGCCCTCTCATTATGTGTTAAGTTGTCTTTCTTACAACATTTCTTATTCCTATTATCTTTATAGTAATATTTATAGAGCTCTTCTTCTGTCAGGCGTTGGAAAGTCTCTACTAATGGATGATTTATAGGGACATATTCACTGAGGTTTTTAAAATTAAACTCCTTATTTGTTTGATCTCTGGTGGTAGAACCCTTATAGAGTAATTTGAGCATAACATTTCTACAGAATAACTTCAGATCTACCATGGTTTCAGTAATCACACTTCTACTCTTTGGAATAAAGTTCAACCCCTTGCTCAATAGTTTGAGGTCATCACAGGTTAATTCCTTATCTGATAAGTTGTATACTAGCGTCTGTCCTTGTTCCACATCCTCTTCAGGGTCTGATCCTGTGGTAGATCCTCTGACAGTTTCCTTTTCTGTCGTCCACGGCTCATAGAGCGTGTACATCTGGGACCCTTCTCTAGACGGATGGGTAAGGGAAAAGAAACATTCAAGCCTGTGTCAGGTAATAGATTCACTAAGGTACTCTGTACTTTAGGTCTAACTGCAGTGTCTGTTACATGATCTTGAGTAACAGGCTTATTTCTGACAACCTGTACTTTAGGATATAAATTAGTTTCAGTATGCATGCTAGGATGTATTATATGTATCACATCATTGGAATCATTGTTGTCACCAATATTAGATATGTTACTTATATTGGTGACAGCATTTGAATCCATATGGTTGGTAGAATCATTGTCTGGTGTGACTGTTTTCTCCCCTTTGTCACTAGCTTGTATTCCAAGTGAGTCCTCCTGCCTGACACTGGCAACAGTAGAAGTGTGATTAACAGTTCTAGTATCATTGTCTGTAACAGTAGTGTTATTGATAACTTCTACATTCTGCAGATTATTATTTATGCAAGTCTTATTGTTCATTGCCCTCAAATCAACAGGCGGAGTTCTCACAGAATTAAAGATGTCATAGTTAGTACCCCTATTGTTCCTATATGCATTTCTTCTGACATTACTATTGATTGGTGCATTACTATACACATAGCTACTAGAGTCAGAATTATTAACATTAGTATTATCAGAACCATGTCCATGTCTAGGCCAAGCAAAGACTTGGCCTAGTTTAAAGTCATTTAAATCCCTAATTATTTTGTGCCTTTTCTGTTGTGACAGTTTCCGTTCAAAGGCTAGTACACTATCCAAGAGATTTTCAAACAGTGGTTGTACTATACCTTGTGCGTAGTCTTTAAATAGCATGGATTGCTTTCTGTTTATTTCCTCTGCTAACACACTTTCTTCTGGCCCAAAATAGTTAATAAGTAAATCCAGGTACCTCCGACTGGTGTCCAGATTCAATTTCTGCCATGCGGTTAAGAGTTCAGGGTATTCGCGACCCTGGCTCGGCATATTGAATATGCGGAGACCTCGAGGCACGATACTGTTGTCGATGCAAAACTGTAGGTGCATGCGTTGCGCCTGGAGCCTCTTCAATTTAAAGAAGCTCTTCTCGATTTCGTCAAGAAGTTTATGGAGTCTCTCCATGTCGGCGCTTTCGGCAATGATGTCATCTCTCGGCGCCAGGCTGTCAAGTTGCCATGCCGAAATAGCAGTACACTCCAAAGTCTGCTTAAATCTCTTAAGTAGGTCTACGTTCCTCTGGTATTCAACTCGAGGGACGTAGTCAAGTTCTATATTGGCCATTATTCAAAGGAGAAAGTAACGAATTTGTTGTCCGTTTCTATAAATGCAAATATTATTGAATAAATAAATATTTAGAATTATTTTAAATTCTTATACCAGGTCTATTCTCCGTTCACCGTTCTTGTGGAGAATAGTGTTGGTTAATTCTCCGTTCTCCGTTCTTGTAGAGAATGATGTTGGTTAAATGAATATGGTGACTGCCAGCTCCTGCAGGTGAACTTAGAAGTAAAATATAAATCCAAAAATAAAGTATAGTTCCCCTGACAGGCAAACACTCCTCCCAAAGGAGTTAAAGAATAAACATTAGGTAAATCAGTTAAGGAAGGAGTGAAGCCAGGTAGTCCACAGGTATGTCGCTCTGGATAACTCCAAAATAAGTAAAGCAAGCAAAGTATATCCAAATAAAGCTCGAAGTTCTGTGGTTCACACAAATGGTTTATTTCAATAGACAAGCGCTTTCGCTAAACATAGCTTCTTCAGGTCACTTTAATGAATAAAAGAAAAAAATTCTTCAATATATAGGCATGTCAATCAACCAATATATGAAGCAATCACAGATTTAAAAGGGAAATGTAAAAAACAAAATATATGTGTGTAAGGTGTATGAATCTAAAAACATATATAGCAATACACCTATATTAACAATTAAATTTAACTTGTGAGGCTATATATATAAAAAATATATAAAATATATATGTATAATAAAATGTCTGTATACTATCTATATTATATGACAGTGTGTATGAATATAAAAAATATAAAAAATAGATCAACGTGTCATATATGTCAGTTATTGTCATAATGCATAAATATTCTACTTCACTAGTAAAAATACTAGAAATGCTGGTTTATGTATCATGAAAAGATACCTAGATATAAAAAACACTGAAGAATCATTAAATGGTGCTATCATAATATAATCAATAACATTACAGAAGCAGATATATGGCAGTATTTAAATCATGTCTAAGTCCAGGAACAAAACATGTAAGTGTGTATAAATAACACATAAATATATAAATATAGAGATAAATGACACAGATCAATGCATCATATACATCAATATATATTCCTAGCACATAAAATATGTGTTCTTACACATGCACACACACACACACACATACACACAAACACACACACACACATACACACACACACACACATACATATATATATATATCTGATCTCACTGAGTTGTATCTTTACTGAGCACCATCTTACATTGCTGTCCCTTCAATAAATCTGTCTGCTTTATACAAAATAATGCACAGCAAACACATTTTAGTAACCAGATTTTACAAACATGTTATACTACTGCTTTAAAATATATCACATGACAATTTCTTCCAGTATAGAGTTATAAAATTATTTATGCTTGTCAATCAGATGAATTAAATGAGTTATAGTAATGTATATGTTTGGGACATAGGTTTTTAACACATATTATTAATCTGCTATTCCTGTATCTGTGATGTGTCAGTGTGATATCTAGGTCAAAGGTGAGACCAGCTGCTTTCAGCTTCTCTGTGAGAATTCTGAGAGTTGAAGCTTTTGAAGTAGCTCATGGACACTGTGCATGAGACAGCCCACATCCCAGATTGTCTCTCTTAACATTTTGGCGGGAAACTTATTAAAAACTAGTGACAAACATTCATTTAGCAGTGTAAATGCATCTAAACATGACAAAACCTTCACAATGCATTCTACAGGTTATTACAGACTCTATGTAAGTGAAATCAAACCCAAAATTATTAATAAGTAACAAAACTCAACATTTTTGTCCCAACTCAACTCCTATGCGAATCTTATTATTTACTGTGTCTATATGATCAAAAGTATTTCTATATATTAATAAAGAAAAGAAAAAGAGAGTAGAAAGTAAAAGGGTGTAAGGCAGAAATAAAAAAATGCAAGAGAAAGCTATAAGAAGTATATACAATAGAATATTACTTACTGTTTATATTAATAGAGTTAAAAATAAAACATATTATTTACTATTATTTAGTTCTAATTATTATTAGTTAAAGCATGACAGATTATTTACAAACAAGCATAAGCAGTGTAATCAAGAAAGTATAATTAGGAATAGCATTTGAAGAACATATAAACTTTTAAAGGAAAAAAAATGTATCAAATTACTGACCTTATTTTTCCTCTTCAGAAAGAGATACAAGTTAAATCACAGCTTGCCATTAAATCTCCAGATATTTTGACTAGTTATGAAACAAAACATTTCTTTGCACACAGAGAATAACTTTGATTAAATCTTTTTCAAAATATTTGTTGCTTCTTGGAAATGCAGGAACTATATTTAAAAAGATTAATAATAAAATAAAATGATGAGAGAGAAAAAAACATAGTACAAATCATTTGTTTTTAGTCTCTTCTTCTTCGCTGAACTCTTGCACGAAGTTACAGGTGGCGGTCTCTTTAACGAAGTGCTAGTCCATACCATTTTGTCTATTTTCTTCAAAATCTTATTTTTTGATAAACAGTAAAGCAGAGTCTAAGTCATCGAAAATTTTAGGACCATCAGGAAGGAAGATTTTAAGCTTGGCAGGAAACAGAAGGTATGTTTTAAACTGTGCTTTTAAGCTCCCTTATTAGTGGCAGAAAAACTTTTCTTTTAGCTAATACCATGGAAGAATAGTCATTGTCAAAATGCACAGTTGTTTCATTAATCTTAACAGGAGCTTTAGCCCAAGCAGATTTAAGAACCATCTCTTTATCAAAGATGATAGAAATCTAACTATAACTGATCTAGGATAGTTTTTGTTAGAGTTAGTATTAGCTATAGATATATGTGCTCTTCGATACCAAAAGAGAATGCTTCTGGTAAATCTAAAGTTTTAGGGAGCCATGTTGTTAAAAAGAAGTAATATTGTTACCTTCAATATTTTCTGGCAGTCCAAAAATCCTAATGTTATTGCGCCTAGATCTATTTTCCAGGTCATCCAGCTTTGTTTGTAAATGTGTATTTTGTTTCAGCAGAAACTCAATGTTGATTTCCTCTTCTTGTATTCTATTTTCCATGTCATTCACAGCTTCTTCTATGCCTGTCATCTGGATCTTCTGTTGTTGCAGGTCCATATGTAACAAGTCTATTTGTTTTGTAGTTTTTCTATGAAAGTGTCTATTTTAGTATCCATTTTATCCATCTTAGCAGTAAGTTGCTGGACTATAATTATCAGAGACTGAAGTTCTTTCTTGATGCTGGAGTCTTGAGAATTTGTCTTACTGGAACTCATTTCAGACTGATAAACTGACAGGAAAATTTCCAAAGTAATTTCTGCCAGGAATATTATTAAGATTTCCTTTCTTTTTTAGATATAGTTCAAGAACTATATAAAACAAACATATTTAGAAAGAAAATTACTTCAAAAATTAATTTTTAAAGTAATTAATTCCTGTCAATGTAATGAAATTGGTGGAGCTGAAGAAATCTGCTGCTATCCTGTGTTCATCCTTGGCCACGCCCCCTTTCTCACCATTTTTTGAAACCTGCGTAGAAACTGGGTTGTTATTATATAGGGAATCTCCAAACTCTGGATCCCACACAGTTTGGTTTTGTGAAGGGTAGATCATGCCTGCTCACCCTGGTTGACTTCTTTGAGTCAGTCACCAGAGCTGTGGATAAAGGCAAGGTGGTTCATACAACTTACCTTCATCTGGTCAAGGCCTTTGATACCATTCCCCACTCAGGATCATAGAAAAACTCACTAAGCTAGGCATCAACTCCTATATCACTATGTTGGTTGTAAACTGGCTCACAGATAAAACCCACAATGTGAAAGTAGCTGACTCCAAGTCAGACTGCCAACCAATCATGAGTGGAGTCCCACAGGGTTCGGTCCTGGGTCCTCTCCTATTTGGTATCAACTTCTTTGAAGTCCAGGCCAACACGAAGGGACTCTGGCTGACAAAGTTCACAGTCAATTGCAAGTTGGGAGCTATTATTAACTCCCCAAGTGATGTTGACATCCTTCAGATAGCCTCACTGAGACTGATGACTGGTGTCAGAACCATGGCCTTAAGCTCAATGCCAAAAATTGTGTCATCATCCCCTACGGGAAAAACCCAGTTCTCATGAATTACCACATCGATGGTAGTTCACTGAAAACAGAAGGTGTTAGAAGAGATCTGGGAAGACAGGTTGACAGCAACCTCTCTTTTGACCACCACATTGACACTGTGGTCAGAAAGTCCTTCTGTGTGACACGCCTCATTATTAAGGGTTTTGCATCCAGGAAGAAAGAGGTCATTGTCTCCCTCTACTCTTCCCTCATTAGGCCAATCATTGAGTACAATGCCCCATTTTGCATGTACCTCACTAGACACCTACAACAACTGGAGAGGCTGCAAAAGTACCTCACAAAGAGGATCCTAGGCCTTAAAAACTTGTCCTATATGGACAGACTCAAAAAACTTGAACTATTCTCTGTCTCATAGCGCCTACTTAGGTGCGATCTCTGCTTGAATTGCAAAGTCATGTCTGACCCAGCTCTGTTAGAAATGCTACATCTAAATCCCAATCCCTCCACACCACATGCTCCAGAGACCTCGACCTCATTACCACAATCAACAGAACATGCTGGAGGAACAGGTTCATAACCCAGAGACTGCCCATACTATGGAATAAACTTCCCATACATGTCAAACAGAGCACCTCCTGACCCTCTTCAAGAGAAATCTTGATGAGTGAATGGGAAACAGAAAATTCACCCTGGGATCTGTCCAGTGACTCTACTTGACAGAGGCACTGGGAACTAAGGTCGGGTGGCACTATGCCAGGGTAATCCTATGGGCTAGGCTTGTAAATACTCTAGGGCCATTAGCCTACTACACACCTATCTACCTATGAACATGCAGCCCCCCCACATACACACAATCACCATCCCCCACACTACTTGACTACTAAACTCCCCAGCACTTACCTATACCACATTTTGGTCATGTTCATCGCAGAAAGCGGCCATACAAGTTTACAAAGCAGAGAAGTTTTATGAATCACTAAACTGTGTAAATGCCTTATGGTAGGCAGTCCCAGAGGAGAACACATGGCTGATTTGTATATGCCTCTCTCTCAGACTGTTTATTAGCATGTAACATATTCATGGAGACAACCCCAGTGATGATGCACATTTTCATGTTGTAGTACTGTGGTAGGGCTGTGTCTGAATCACACATTTTTACTGCAGAGTGTATACAACCTTTTTGTTTTTGGACTTCTGTCTATACTTTTTGTTGCTAAATTTTATACTTAAGTACTGGAATGCTTTATACTGTAGGCTGTATGTATCATTTATTTACCTATTTATTCACTCATAGCTTTAAACAGGCAGGCACTCTGTGTAACTTTTTTATTAAAATCCGGTGAGCATTTGGTTTGTGGCAAATTTATGGTTGCAGTAAATTTTGACAAATGTTGGATCTGATGTTGTCAAGTTTTAGTCATTCCTCAATGATTGGGTTTGGATCCAACCCTTGGATATAACTCAGCTGCTTTTTACAGCTCATGGCTACTGGAAACTGTTGAGCTCTTCCCTTACCCACAATGCCCCAGTCCCCTGCCATACCTCAGATCTTATTTGTCACCTTTGTGTACAGACATGGTCACTGTGAGCTCTCGAGTGTTAGTCAGTTAAGTGATTTAATTGCCTAATTACTTATATTTTTCTGTCCTTCTGATATTTACTTATTCTATATCCTCCATTATCCTACACTATTTTAGTGTATTTCTTTCTACCATTATTAGTATTTACCTTTCTTTTAACCCATCTGTATCCTTTTGGTAATCTTATTTACCATAGTCAGTAGTAATTTCTTCTTCTCTTTCTTTCTTTCACAAAAAAAAAAAAAAAAATATTAAATTAAGTTTTTCCTTATTCTTAATATTAGAAATGTAGTTAAGTTGGCTGAAAAGCCTTCAGGCTTTAAAAATGTAAGCACTGTGGGCAAAATATTCCACTTTCTGATGCACATGATTTATGTCTATATTGCTTGTGCCCTGCTCACTTAAAAGTAGACTGTGAGATATGTAAAGCCTTTAACTACAGCATTGGCAGATTGCAAGAACAAACTAATTCTGAAAGGTCTTCTCCCTATGACTTTCTCGGAATCACTATCTGGAGCTCAACCCTCCAAGCCCAACAAGAAAGAGCCCCGGGAAAGGCTGGCTGACACCTCTGGATCCTGCACTCTGTTCACAGATCCAACCATGCAGCCTGCTCACAATGTGTCAAAAAAAGGTCGAAGGTGAAGACTAAATCTAAATAAGACTAAAAGGGGATCTGCAACAAGTGCTGCTGTTGTAAACTAAGCTCACTTTGAGGGTCACTGAGTATAATTTGGAAGGAATGAGATCCCTGATGAAAATGGAGACATTACCACTATTTCCAGAGGGCTTGAAGGAAGCACAAAAACTAGGCAAAGAGGAGGGTGTACTCATTCCTTATGAACCTTGTCTCAGTCACTACATAAATATAGACTCATTCCATTTACATATATACCCCCAGATCTGGCAGTTTGTTATGAAGACTCCTGGCACTGAGAAGGGGCAACTTAATGTTGTCTAGCAGGTGATTGGTTGGTTATGTTGAGATGTTCATTAGATGAGCTCTGACTAAAAAAGACACACTGGGGGTAGCAAAGACTTTGGCCAGTATTGAGAAGCCCTTGAGTGTGAATGTGTGAGTTAGTTTCAGAGTAAGGATTAGGTAAGGGGGTAGATTAAGTGTGTGTGTCACTGTAAGTGTTTAGTGTTATGGTTAGGTTACAGGATAGATTAGGTAAGAGAATGGATTGAGTGTGTGTGTGTGTGTGTGTGTGTGTGTGTGTGTGTGTGTGTGTGTGTGTGTGTGTGTGTGTGTGTGTGTGTGTGTGTGTGTATGTGTGTGTGTGTGTGTGTGTGTGTGTGTGTGTGTGTGTGTGTGTGTGTGTGTGCATGTGTGTGCACGGTCAAGTACTGCGTGTCTCAAATGTCTTCTGTAGTGGTAGTGTAAAGGGAACAGATTTATTTTTTATTTTAAGATGCGAGTTAGAATTAGGGGCAGGGTTGCACATGTTACTAAAGTGGATCATGGAGGATTTGCTGGTTATAATGAATCCAGTAGTCCAAAAACTCAAATATATATATATATATATATATATATATATATATATATATATATATATATATATATACATAAATCGAACAGTCCAGCTAATATTAAAGCCATAGTTCTAAATCAACTCCAACATATAAATAAAACATGGTGGAGGGATAAATTTGTAACACAGGACTTACCCACTTTTCTGGAACAAAGTAACTCTCCACGTTAAACAATACCCAAATTAATGGTTGGATATTCATAAATTCACCTCCTAGTATGACTGACCTGGCCCTCCTTGAAAATGGAGGAAAAACTCAAGGGTGGGTACTGGCAAAGTGGACATGTCCTTGCAGCACCTACAAACCTGTGACATGACTAAGTCACATCCCTGTATAGAAGCAGAGTTAGTGGGCCTTACATGCTTAGGCCTGCTTTCCTTGTGACTCTTGAATGACCTATATGGATTTGCAGTGTGTGGGAGTGGAGATGGGAGTATGTGCTGCCTTGTTGTCTCTGAGAGGTCTTTAGGGGTTTTGATTCTTGTAGAAAAGTGCATCACTAAAATGAATGTCAACCTCTGTTTCTACAACTCTTTTCTTGAACAGCTGATATTTGTGGTTCCCCAGATTTTCACTAAAATTATTTTTTAATAGCTGTTCCAAGTATGTTATATGCCTACAATTAGGTCGGTTAAAACTGTATTTGTAGCTGCATTATCATTTTCAGCAGATATCAATCTCCACTGAAAATCCACATTTTCTTAAAGTTTGTTACATTAACTAAAAGGTTGATTAAATATATAAAAAATAGTTACATAATTCTCAGTTTATGGTAAGAGAAGCCTGAGTCAATTGTATGTTAATTCTTCTAAAATTGCTGCAGTAATCCTTGGCTATGTGTTAAGTGATTTTGATCTTGGACATACTGGATTAAACAATGGGTGCCAGCAGAGGTGAACATTTTCACTAAAATTATTTTTTAATAGCTGTTCCAAGTATGTTATATGCCTACAATTAGGTCGGTTAAAACTGTATTTGTAGCTGCATTATCATTTTCAGCAGATATCAATCTCCACTGAAAATCCACATTTTCTTAAAGTTTGTTACATTAACTAAAAGGTTGATTAAATATATAAAAAATAGTTACATAATTCTCAGTTTATGGTAAGAGAAGCCTGAGTCAATTGTATGTTAATTCTTCTAAAATTGCTGCAGTAATCCTTGGCTATGTGTTAAGTGATTTTGATCTTGGACATACTGGATTAAACAATGGGTGCCAGCAGAGGTGAACATGGCACTTATTCAACTTGATGATGCACTAACTACATTGGTTTCTGGCTTCACAGTGATTTTCATTTCAGTGAAGAAGAAGTTTAAATGCTAAGCTGTTTTAAGATGTTTTATTCATTTCAATGTGTGTATTTATTTGAATGTGTTGACTAGTGTAATCTATTCACGAATTCATCAGCAAGTAGCAAATTCAGACATTGTCTAGGTGCATCCTGTGAAGACAAAAGGATTGGCTTAATTGTTTGGAGGTGGGTATGCTGTTTTATGAAATGATACGTGTCACTTTTCTACATTGTTCAGCTCAGGTGTGGAAGTTGCAGTCATGATGGAGGTTGGAGGAGACGTTATTGCAGCCTTGTTTATAATGTTCTACTTTTTTAAGAATTTTACTTTCTGTGGCTGGTGACAGTGGAATTATTAATGACTGTCAATATTTACCATAGGTAACTTGAATTTTGCAGTAAGTTTTACAGGTAATGGCTATATTCTGTTGTTTTAGTAGTATGTAGATTTTGTGCAAGTTGTTTGGAGAAGCAGTCAACTTTGTTGGAGATGGCGGCTAGAAAAATTAATTAATTGGACTTGTTTAGACTACACACGGACATTTTAGGTAAGTGAACATTTTTATGTTTGGGAGATTCTTATCTAAACTGTGAATTGTTGATGGCATTTCTTGTGTTTGGTATAATTACTAGAGAATTTTAAGTAGAAAGTATGTATTTGCTGTACTTATTTTCACATTGTATGGTTTATATAGTGTAAAGCTTTGTATTATAGGTTTATTTTTTTACAGCTTACTAGTTTTACTGCACTCAGTGTGAGCAGTAATTTCAGTGTGTGTGTGTTTGTGTAAGGGTGTTATTACTTTGGTAGCTGGCTATTTTTCCTTGATTAGTTGGGAGTCTGGGTTTGCAAGAGGTGTATCATGTTATCTTTGATTTGCTCTGCAGGATTTTAGCTCAGAAGGTGTTATTGTGTCTTATTAGTAAGGTATTTTTTACAATACTTATTGTGTTTTCCTTTTGTGGATAGTGACAATAAGTTTAGAACTAGAGTTGTTGGTAATCTCCAAGTGTAGTACCTCGCAGGATGCGCAGTAGCAAAACCCACCCCAAAATTGCCTCCAGCCCTGTGGAGGCAGCAGCAGTATGATTATTCAACAGTGTGTGGACTGGAAGTTAATTAATATTCAGCATCTGTGCCAAAAGCAACCCAAATGACATTAATGTAATGTTGTATTAGGAACATAAAACTTCATTCAGTACCAAAAAGGAAATGTTTTATTAGGGACATTAAAATGCCTGCAGTAAATTACATTTCAATCAATCGGCCAGAGTTCACACCATTTCTCTTAAATCTTCCTCTCTTAAATCCCGATTGCCTCGTGGTTTTGGCATCTTTTCAGACTTGTTGACTGTTGGTGAAGCACCCACCAAGATGAGAAAACGCTGAGAGAAGAAAGGAGCCACTTTTGAGATTTTAAGTATTTTTCTTCAGATTATTTGCTAAGTTTTTCTGCATAGCCGCCTACTTTGAGCATTTTCTGGCTTGTTAAACTTGATTTCTGCATTAGTAACTGTATTTAGAGCACAGCCTAGAGCTGTTTACTGAATTTCCTGTTTGCACTTATTTTTAAAATCATTTTTTTCTCAAAACTTTCATTTTATCTGTCTCTGGCCTTGCACTCAAGTGTGGGGTCATTTACTGCACTGTTATAACTAGTTGATACTTGTGAACCTCTGCTATCTCTGAAAAAAAACAAAAAACTCTTGCTTTTTTCCCACTTTTCTGAGATTTAAAAAAGTTCAGTTACAGGCTTGCTGTTCTGAACTGTTTGTAAGTTTCTTGGAGGCCATTTTTTGCTTGGGCTAAAGGGAAGTCTCTCTGTTCATCAGTGGCAGTGATAAACATTGAGCAGCCTGCCTGCCCCTGTGGGAGTGGTTACTGACTTGAAACTGTAGTTTTATTGGCCATTTTGGGTCAATTCATAACTCCTTGATCTTCCTCTCTTAAATCCCGATTGCCTCGTGGTTTTGGCATCTTTTCAGACTTGTTGGCTGTTGATGAAGCACCCACCAAGAGGAGAAAACACTGAGAGAAGAAAGGAGCCACTTTTGAGATTTTAAGTATTTTTCTTCAGATTATTTGTTAAGTTTTTCTGCATAGCCACCTACTCTGAGCATTTTCTGGCTTGTTAAACTTGATTTCTGCATTAGTAACTGTATTTAGAGCACAACCTAGAGCTGTTTACTGAATTTCCTGTTTGCACTTATTTTTAAAATCGTTTTTTTCTCAAAACTTGCATTTTATATGTCTCTGGCCTAGCACTCAAGTGTGGGGTCATTTACTGCACTGTTATAACTAGCTGATACTTGTGAACCTCTGCTATCTCTGA
Organism: Protopterus annectens; assembly: GCF_019279795.1. NCBI lineage: Eukaryota > Metazoa > Chordata > Ceratodontiformes > Protopteridae > Protopterus > Protopterus annectens. The sequence goes on along the minus strand of NC_056744.1, from coordinate 1,354,914,308 downwards.
AAAAGACAAAAAAAACAAAAAAATCTTGCTTTTTTCCCACTTTTCTGGGATTTAAAAAAGTTCAGTTACAGGCTTGCTGTTCTGAACTGTTTGTAAGTTTCTTGGAGGCCATTTTTTGCTTGGGCTAAAGGGAAGTCTCTCTGTTCATCAGTGGCAGTGATAAACATTGAGCAGCTTGCCTGCCCCTGTGGGAGTGGTTACTGACTTGAAACTGTAGTTTTATTGGCCATTTTGGGTCAATTCCAAACTCATTGATCTTCCTCTCTTAAATCCCTCTTTTGCGCGATTATGTGCGTTTTTGTGCATAGCGCAACAACGGGCAGCGCCGCCTAATTGGGTTTAAACTATTCCTGGCTCCACAAAGTCTGCTCTTCACTTTTTCCCTTAGAACTGCTCTATCTCTCAATTTAAACACTATATTCTCATTCTAAGGCCCTTCACTGGTCCAAATAAGTAATTATACAAGTTAGCACTATTAAACCATAAGCACTACTTACTCTTATACTCTCTACGATTACCTTGTCCCCTATTGGTCCGTCTTAATTCAGTTTCCCTATATTACTCTAGCATGTCCAAAGGTCAGTCAATGGTTTCCTCTCCAGTCCAGCTGGTGAATCTGGGAATTTTGAGGCAATGCTACAACTGTCTCATGTACATGGACAACCCTCTCCTCCTCCAAACAGGTTCAAATATATGTGAGAGATGGAACCATATAGCCAAACTGGAGGCTGAGCTCTCTCATCTCAAAACTGGTGAAACCAGTCAGGAGGAGAAGGTGACCTCCAATATCACATAGTCCCATCACATCAGCGAACCAAACACATAAATACACAAAAACATACTTGGAGGCTCTAAATAAAAATCGACCTAAGCAACAGAGACCTCCAAAGCAGACATCCAAGCAAACGCTACCCCAAAACAAAACACGCACAACACATAGCCCACAAAGTCAGTGTGCCAAGCAGCCACAGCCCTTAAGGCTGAATAACACACATGATACTCTTGTAATAGTTGACTCTATTGTCAGACACACTGACATCCCGCTCACCAGGCTGAATAAAGAGAAGGTCACAGTGAGCTGCCTGTCGGGCGCTAGGATCCGCCACATAACGCAAGCACTCAGGTCACTCCAAAGCAAATACAAATATGACTCAGTCATTGTACATGCTGGTGTGAATGACCTGAGATGTACCTCCCTGGACTACATGAAAAGAGACATAGAGGAGCTCTCTGATCATGTAGCCCAGGTCGGTATGACCCTGACCTTGAGCAGCATCTTACCCTCACCTAGAATGATGCCACAGTACAAAGACAAAATGATCGATTTTAACAATTGGCTAAAATTTTGGTGTCATTCTAAGGGGATCCAGTGTCTGTCAGCCTGGGATGACATGCTCGACAAGCCACGTTGCTTCACTAGGGACAGCTTGCACCTGTCACCACTGGGCTTTTGGATATTGGCAAAGGCTCTTGCCACCCCCATAGTGCCTTTTTTAGGCAAGGCTCAAAAGTCAAACCCACCTCCATAGACAGCACAAGAAACAAGAAACTAAGGGTAATGCTGCAAAACGCCAGAAGTCTTAACCTCAAGATGCACGCACTCGAAGCTCTCCTCAGTATGGAGAACATCGATATCTGTGCAGTGGCAGAAATCTGGGTCAAGGCTCCAGAGAGCACCCCAGCACTACCAGGTTATACCTCATATCATGCTTTTCGGCCCCAAAACCTGGACCGAACCACAAAAGGAGGGGGAGTTTCCATATTTATCAAGAATATCCACACCACCAGGTTAGTGGCATTGCACGAGTATCGGAGACCATCCATGTGCAACTAACAGTGGGCAAGACTGCTTTTCAGTTTATAGCATGCTACAGACCACCCTCTCAAAGTCAGGAATCCCACTCGGCTTTCCTGAAAACATTGGAGAACATGAAGATCTCTCCGAACACCATTATATTGGACGACTTCAACTACCCAAACATAGACTGGGAGCAATACTCAAGCCCTAGCACCTTAGCCCAAAGGTTCCTGGAAATTATAAACTCAAATGCTATGGAACAACTAGTCACCACTCCCACAAGAGGGGATAACATACTAGACCTGATCATTACCAACATGTGGACTCTATGCTCCACACCTGAAGTATATCACTCATTGGTAAGATCAGACCATAAATTAATTTCACTGGATATCCACATCCCGACCCCACCCCCAGCCCAGAAAACCACAGTGAAAAACTTCTCAAAAGTGAACTTCTCACTTCTCAAAACTGAAGTGGAATCCTTCAAGGCCCCAGGGCCAGTGGAAACTATGGCCCAAACTGCAGAATCCTATATAAACACATTCTACGGACATCTCCAGGAATGCATGGATCATGCTATCCCAAAAAAAAACAAAACCCAAACATCCAAAGGCAGGCGTCCAGTCTGGTGGACCCCAGCCATAAATAAACTGTACAACAGAAGAAGGAAGATACTACATGATAGAGCAAAATCCCTAATAGGGAAGGCATCTCTGATCAGTACTAGCAAAAATAACGATCCTCATAAAATCCTAAAAGGCCAGCTTCGAGAGAAAACTTGCTCAGGACACTAAAGACACTCATAAGGCTTTTTTCAGTTATGTTAGGAACCTGGGATGCAACTCCCAGACTTGTTCTGAGTTGATTCTATACGACAAAAAATACACTGAACCCACAGACATCGCCAATATCCTGGCAGACAGGTTCAGTGCAAACTTCTCCACCCCCAAAAAAGAGCAAGTATCTATCCCGGCAGAGGGCTGTCTCCCAAACATCTCTGATGCTCAGGTGAAGGCTGCCCTCTCCAAAGCAAAAAACACTGCTTCCATGGGACCAGATGGCATCCCGGGTTGCATCCTACATGAACTCCAAGAAGAACTAATCCCTCAAATAAAACAGCTGTACAATCTCAGCCTCACTACAGGATATGTGCCCACAGAATGGCGTACAGCAACAGTGGTCCCACTCCACAAAGGTGGAGCCTCTACAGACCCTGGAAACTATCGCCCCATAAGCCTGACTAGCTTAGTCTGCAAGGCTATGGACAGGATCATCATGGAGCTCATAAACAAAGACATTGGGGACCTACAGACACTAGATCCTACCCAGTTCAGCTTCGTCAAGGGCAGATCCTGCCTTTTGAACCTGGTTGACTTCTTTGAAACAGTCACCAAAGCCATAGATGAAGGGAAGGTAGTCCACACAGCCTATCTGGACCTAGCAAAGGCATTTGACACAATACCCCACTCGGACATCATAGATAAGCTATCCAGCTTAAATATAAACCCCTATGTCACAAGATGGGTCGCAAACTGGCTCAAAGACAGAACCCACAGAGTGAGAGTTGCTGGAGCCATGTCAGACTCGAAACCGGTCACAAGTGGCATCCCACAAGGTTCTGTCCTGGGACTGCTCTTGTTCGGTATATACTTTTCCGAGGTACAGGCCAACGTGGGAGGACTATGGCTCACCAAGTTCGCAGACGACTGCAAACTAGGCGCCATAATCAACTCTCCAGCTGAGACAAACATCCTTCAAAAAGGTCTCACAGAGACGGATAACTGGTGCCAGAGCCATGGTCTAAAGCTAAATGCCAAAAAGTGTATAGTCATACCCTTTGGCAAAAACAATGTGCCCACAAATTACCACATAGGCGTTAACCCATTAAGTACAGAGAAAGTAATTAGGGATCTGGGGACCCAAGTTGATAGCAATCTCTCCTTTGACAACCACATTGCCAAAGTGGTTAGAAAGACCTTTTACATAGCCCACCTCATCATGAAAGGATGCACATTTGGATCAAGAGAGGTAGTCGTGCCCCTTTATTCATCCCTCATCAGGCCCATCATAGAATACAATGCCCCTTTTGGGATGTACCTTACCCGACACCTGTAGCAATTAGAAAGACCCCAAAAGTACCTCACCAAGAGGATCAAGGGACTCAAACAGATGCCATATGCTGCTCTGTTAAAAAAACTCCAGCTCTACTCAGTTGCATACCGCCTACTTCGAGGCGATCTATGCCTGACATATAAAGCTATGTCCAATCCAGAATTAATGGACATGCTCCACCTCAGTAAATCAAAATCCCTTAGAGCCACACGCTTGAGGGACTTGAACCTCAGCACTGAAATAAATAGAACTTGCTGGAGGGACAGATTCATAACCCAGAGGCTCCCTTCGCTCTGGAATAGAATTCCAATTCATGTTAGGCAGAGCACCTCACTGAATCTCTTCAAGAAGAATCATGATGAGTGGATGGGGGATCGTAGGTTTGACCCAGGGATTACTTCTGTGTCACTATTAGACAGAGGCACAGCAAACTAAACCTTAAAAAGGGCACAGTATACTCAAATCAAGGGGTGGCGTAAGCCAAACAAAATCGGGCTAGGCTTATAATTGCCCCAGGGCAGATAGCCTAGTATGAACCTATGAACTTATGAACCTATAGTATTACATTTTAACGGCTTTAAGGTCATGTGCTTGCAAGAAAGCATGGGTGTGGGGGGGCAGCACCCCCACAAGGGGGTGCAGGGGGGCTTGCCCCCCTGAAAAAGGAGAACAAGTAAGAATTTATCATAGGATGGAGTTTGTTGTGATAATGAATATATAGCAGTTTACACAAAGTGACATGCAAATTTGCATGCCTGTCAGTCTTCCTGGATATCCCAGCCCATTTGGAATGCCAATCAATGATGGCACGCCCAAACCTATGTAGAACTAACTGCAAGGTACTACACTTGGAGATTACCGATTTATTGAGGGGTTGTGAAACATAAGTTCTGACTTGCCTCCTGTTGCTGTATGTGGTAGTCATTACAAACAAGTTTTATTGTTGAAATACTGGGTAGGTTTTCCTGCTGGCTCCATTGAAACAGTGGCCTGCTTCACACAAAAACATGATTTCAGTAAGACACTGTGGTATATGCTTACAAGCCTACTGAAGAATGTTACTGGTTAGTGTACATTTTTATATTTTGAGAGATTATTTAAATTCTATTTAGTTATTTATATCAGCTTTTGAATTTGAAGTATATCTTGTAGGAAGAAACAAGTATGAATGATATATTCAATGTATTTTTGTGCCAAGTTTTATTTGTAAGTAAGTAGACTAAAGACCACCAGGGTCTTTACAAGCCTAGCCATGCAATCCAACCTAGTTTTGTCTTTGAGTTACTTGGACACCTATATGGTTGTGTATGCTACTGAAGAGGTAGCTATGGGTTGTGGGGGTGGGGTATGTTAGTTGGAGATTAATTTCCTTATTGACCTCTGTCCATCAAAGACATGAGAGCTAGACTGGGGGCGGGGTGTATTTCTAGTTTCCCAGCCAATGATCAAGGTTTCTTTTGAATAGGATCGGGGGATGATCTCTGCTTCATGTAGATGGTAAACTTATTCCATAGTATGGGATCTTTTAAGACATACTTCGGTATGTTCTATTTACATCAAAGTCAAAGTCCAGGTATTCCAATCTAGTGTTTCTGGTGCTGTTTGTTTTGTGGATGTGCAAGAGACCCATCACAGCTGATCTAAGAATGCGTTATATGCTGGTCATAGATGGTCCCAGAGTAACCTGTAGGAGACTGAATATAGATATAGGTCCTTAAGGTGATCTGTGTAGGACAAAGCATTCATGCACTGGATTCTCGTGGTGAAGAACTTTTGAGGGCATTCCAGCTGTTGTAAGTGCCTGGTTGGGTACATGCCAAAGAGGGCATTATACTCAATAATGGGTTTGATAAGGGTTGAGTATCCTGGACTTGGATGCCACATGTTTGCATATGAGTTGGGTGACATAGAATGATTTTCTTACTGTCTTGGCTACATGTTGGTCATAGGCCAGATTACTGTCTATATATGTTCACAGATCCCTAACTATCTGGCCAAATCTTAGGGTTGTTTTATCAATGGAGTATTTAACTAGGGTGGACAATTTCTCAAAGGTGCTATAATGCATTTCTTTGTGTTGAATTTTTATCTGTGGCATTGGCACCAGTTTGTCATTATGTCTAGCTTTATTGACAGTATCTGTAAGGGTTAAAAGTGCAGTGTTAGTACTATGGGCGGTATGGAAGCAGTGTTGTGTGGGGATAGTAGTTCTTCCTGCAGGAGATAGTTTACCAATGTTTTTTCAATACATTTTTCAAGTATTTCTGAGTGGGTAGCTTCAGCATAATGGTTAATGTTTTCACAATATAGACACAAAGTACAGGGTTTGATTCTGACCTTGGGTTATTGGTTAATCTTAAAATGGCCCTTCATGGCAGTTGGCCTACTATTCTCCTATGAGTCTAAGATTACTGCAAGTCTAAAGTTAGTTTCATTTTTTTCCTTTGTGTAGAAAGATAATGTATGATTTTTTTCCAGAGAGAGAACATGGTATTCCTGGACTGACCTACTTATAAGGATTGATACAGGATGGGCAATGCTATTGGTTGCTATTTTAAGATACTCACTTGGAAGGTCATCAGCTGAAGCTGAGCATGGTTTGCGTTTGAGTTGTTTCATATAGGATGTGGGTAAAGGTCTGAAGGTAAAAGTGGACATAGTGATATGTGGTTCTTTATTTTATTTATTTATTTTATTTGCCTTTTGCTGGAGTGCCTTCTGTGTGGAGTCTGTATGTCCTCCCCGTGGTCGAGTGGCCTCCGAAAGACATGCATGAATGGGCGTGCTGAAGGTAGGGCATCGGGCTGGCAACTCGGCACCATAAAAATCGACTGCCAATCATTAGCGGACCAGAGTTCCACTGTGAATGACCCCTAACCGGGAAAAGCTGAAAAGACAAACAAACATTTTATTTGCCTTTTATTAAGCAGGTTAGTCTGGCTGGGCCAAAGGCCCTTTTTCAGCAGAGACCCGAGGAGAAACACTCCATTACAAAATCAATTTGTTAAAATCTAGTGCAAAAACAGATTATTACAGTGAAGTACAAAGTTAGTCAAGACAGAAGTTAAAAAATACACAATATTATACACAGAAGAAAAAATAGGGTTTTCATTGACACATAGTAGGAGAACAAGCAACCTTGGAAACAGGCACGGCTGGTCTTAGGCACAGGCGAACTAGGCAACCGCCTAGGGAGCTACAGGCCGGCCTAGTAAAGGGCGCAGTTTGTGTTCATTTATTTATTTTAATTAATTTACTTTTCTTATTGTGTGAACACATAATAAGAAAAGTACATTAATTAAAATTAATAAATAAACCATAGGCCACTGGAATCACAGGGCGAGGGGGGTGGGACAAGTGCTCTCCTACTTTTATACATGCAGTGTGATCAGGAGGCTTCCACTACCTTTAAAGGACAACTATGGTATAATATCAATATTGTCTCTTATTAATCAAGTCTTTCCGCCATAACATTTGATCTCACCCTTTCAAAATATAAACAAACTACAAAGTACTGTGCATTTTGCCTCATTTTGCAGTTTTCCTTATATATAAGGAAAGCGGTACTCTAAGCCATGTTTTATCCTTCCTTATTTTCACATTACTTTAGTGCTGGATCAGATGCTCATCTCGATTGCTCATAACACCCATTGCTTTCTGTAGTTTGACACCACCTCCTAAGTTAATATTCAGACCAAGCAAAAAAACAAAACCCAGGTACTAAATGTGGAGACAACTTTAATGAAGCGCAAAAGCGCTTCATTAAAGTTGTGTCCACATTTAGTACCTGGGTTTTGTTCTTTCACTTGTAAGTTTATTGGGTATGACATTCTTTTGGAAAATATTCAGACCAATCCATGATCTGCTCTTCTATGTAAATAACTATCCTTTCAGCGGTTTAGGAACCAATTTTATATTTGCAGTTCCTAAACGCATTTATTTCTGTGAAGGACAGCATGACTTTGCATGGCCACAGATTTGTGTAATCTGTTTATACATAGCTGCAAAGCTGAAGTTTCCAAAGACATTTAATTTAAATAAAGTTTCAGTGTAAATAAGTACCCAACTTTCTTCATTCATAGGCAATGCTGCTTGAATTCCGTTATCATAGATCGGACTTGAGGTTTATTTTGTTTACAGTAACAGAAAACATAGCTATGTATATTACTGCAAATACAGAGAATTAACAGCTCTGTTGTGATATGAAAAGTAATTTTTTTCCTTTGTTTCTAGTTGCAGAAATCAAACGGAACTGCAGCAGAGTGCTGTAATATCTTCACTTTGAAATTATGCATCTACTTAGAAGTCAGCACTTGAGGTGTACAAAATGGGTCTATATTAGAACATCGAAATTTCACAATTTCGAATGTTCTGACATCGACCCCTTTTCAGCGAATGCTGACAACATTGAACATGCAGAACAGCAAATTTTTTACTAGGGAAAATATTGCTGTTCCAAAACACATACACACAAGACAAGCACACCAAATAAACAGCAATCCACACACATACACCTAAAATCTTACAGTTAACCCTACACTAAACTGTACAAACACCACTAGCTATCCACTTACCTTAACCCAAACCCTAACCCTCACGTCCACACAATCGCACACATACCTAACCCACGCCCTAACCCTAACTCACCTAACCCATCCTAACCCTCACGTGCACACAATCGCACACATACCTAACCCATAACCTAACCCTAACTCACCCGACCCGTAACTTTCCACCACAGCGCTGAAAATAGCGAAACGACCGAAATGGACAACCAAATTCTTTCCCTAGGAAAAAATTTGGTTTTCTGTCGTTTCGCTATTTTCAGCATTCGCTGAATAGGGGTCGATATTAGAACATTCAAAATTGTGAGATTTCGATGTTCTATTATAGACCCGTACAAAATAGCTGGAGGGTTGCTTATTTCATGTTCTTGTTATGCGTCCCTCATAACATTTAATCTCTGATTCATACACTGTGTTTGTCATTGTAGCAAGCTGATTGCTGAAACTATAGCTTGATACAATTACTACAAAATCACTCCACACAATAAGCGCTCCGGCCCTACAGCGATCAGCACTACCGCAAATACAATATCAGCATCGGCATTAATTTATGAAGTGGTGATATTCATGCAGCTTCAAGTTAGTGCCAACACTGCTCTTTGTGAGAGTAGGTGTGTATGTATGTGTGTTGCAATGTGAGAGAGAGCAGCTGCATGTGTGTGCAACATACCTCTCAACTGTCCTCAAATTTTGTAGTTCTGTAATTTACCACTTAGTCACCTAAAATAATGATTTTCATATATATATATATATATATATATATATATATATATATATATATATATATACCTCTCAACTGTACAGATTTTTGTGGAATGTCCAAATATTTGCTTCATATTTTGGTCTATTACTCTTAAAATTGTGGTTTTCTGGCAAATCATTGAGGACTTAAGTCAGAAAACATTGACAGACAGTTAAGGTTTAGGCTTCATATCATTCAGAAAATTTGTTAGTGCAAAACATTTTATTCTATCAATGTTTTAAGGTTATAAGAGCAATATTTAAAAATGTTCCTATTTTTGGACCTTTGTCCCGTTATTTGTTCCTTTGCCCAAATTTCTTGCTCTATGAGGTTGAGAGGTGTGTGTGTGTGTCTGTGTGTGTGTGTGTGTGTGTGTGTGTGTGTGTGTGTGTGTGTGTGTGTGTGTGTGTGTGTGTGTGTGTGTCTATTTAAAAGAGCAGCGTGGTTGCGTTTACTTTGTTTGTTTTTTTATTCAAGTTTACATTTTTCGAATACTGATATTAGTTGTATAATACCCAGTTTTTTTTTTTTTTTGTTTTGTTTTTTTTTTATTTGCGGGCCATTTTAATGTAAGAATGATCTTAAGCTAAGCAGTTTTATGTTAGTGTTTTTGTAGATCAAAAAAATCTACTTTCTAAGTTACAAAAGTGCAATATTTAAAATCTATCTGTACTTTTTCTACCATTGCATCTACATCATGTTAGGCTTTGTCCAGATTTCTTGCACTAAGAGATTGAGAGGTAAGCATTCCTCTCAACTGTCCAGACCTTTGCCTCATATTTTTGACCTATTCCTCATAAAATTTGTAGTTTTTCTGGCAAATCAGTGAGGATTTAAATAACTAAATGTCATACATTTGATGTTCAGCCTTTATTTCCTTCAGAAAATGCATGCTAAGACAAATGCTGTTATTCTAGCAACTTTCTAAGTCTATAAGAGCAATATTTATAATCTGCCCGTTTGGAGGCCTTTGCACCTTCCTCCTCATTATTTTAGGCTTTGTTCAGATTTCTTGTGCTAAGAGGTTGAGAGGTATGGAGGCATGGTTTGCAATGTCCTAGTTGCCAATTATTTGTTACATTTTAAGAGGGATAGGGGTTCTGCATTCCTTAGTGTGCCGTCCTTTGTTTAAGATGCCTAGTAACTATGAACATGTCTGTTTCTCAGTCATTCTCTATTGCAATATTACCAGTGTACCATTTTTTTTTCTTTAATGCAATGTAGGCAATTAATTCAAGGGCAGCAAGCACTGAATCTGTAGATGGAACAGTGAAATGTGAAGTTCTTTGACAGTAATAGCCTCTTCATTAGTTACAAATCTCTTTAATGTAGAATTATGCAGATAGATTTTACTTCTGCAGAGATTGTGCTTACTGACTGATACTGTTTGAGGAAGTTTGAGGGCCTTTATGGCTAAAATGTTCTGAAATGGGCAGTTTTGTCATTATTGGGTCATACATTATGTTTCATTACTTATTTATTTATTTTATGTTTGTTGACTGGGCATGTCTGACTGAGCCATAGACCTTTTTCAGCAGAGGCCCAGGGAGAAAACTCCATAATACAGTAAAATAAGCTAATGTTATACAAACAGGTATAAAGGACTAAAAACATGAAGTATTTTAACATTGACAAACATAAGATTGTTGCACATGCATGTTTGAATAAGCAAAAATAAATAAAATAATTACTGGAAAAATGTTCAAAACTACAAATTTAACACTGTAACAAGTGTAAATGTTTTCAGTGCGCAACTAGCTGTTTTTTTGTTATCAAATGGCACACTGTGTTGTAGAATCTGAGAGCAGTGTTAGTAGCATAATTGTCTTTGGTGCAGGAGACTGTGGATTCTACTCCCACACTATGTAGATGGAGAGCTGATATTGCGGTGCTCTTTCAATTGCCGATTATTTGGTGCATTTTAAGGGGAGATAGGGGTTCTGCACTCCTGAGTATGTCCTCCTTCGTATGAGATGCCTAGCAACTATGAGCTTGTCAGTTTTAGTCATTTCCTGTTGGAATATTACCAGTTAACCAAGTTTTAATGTAATATAGGCAATTAATTATTCAACGGAGGCAGGCACTGAATTTGTAGATAAAAATTGATATGTAAAGTTGTTTGCTAGTAGCAGTCTTTTCATTAGTTAAGGATTTATTTAATGTGGAATTCAGATGATTTTACTTCTGCAGAGATTGTGCATGTGGAATAATATTGGTGGATTGTAATGATAGAAGTCTTGAGTGGGCTTTTATTGTTGAAATTTTCTGGAATGGGTAGTTATTGGTTCATACATTTTGTTTCATTGCTTATTAAAAGAATGTTTAAAACTACAAATTTAAAACATATTCTAACAAGTGGTGCTGTATTATACAAGGAATATAATTCAATATAAATCAATACAATCAGGAAAGTGAATTAAAGAATAAATACACGTATGCATGGCCCTAAAAATGTGTGTAAGGAGTCTGTTTTGAAAACAGTCCAAAGGTAAACTTAATTCTCCACCAACCAGATACATTTCTATGAATGTGGGTTTTCATGCCATTTCAATGAATGTGACTTTTGCCATTTCAATGAATGTGAGTTTCAAGGGCAGAGAATTTTACTGCTCATGCTAAGTCTGTTTTCATTATGAGATTGTATTGTTTGTTTAGCAAGTGGCTATCTGTATTTGTGCTATTTTATTTTAATATCTGTAATCATTGTAGAGGCAAATAAAACAGTATGCATGGTAACTGGTGAGATAACCAAATAATGGAACTCTGGAATGGCTGAGGAGGGGGCTGCTGCTGGGGCTTGCTGCAGGAGGGGCTGGTCTGGGGTGGCGGGCTATTACCCTTCGTAGGACCCTATCTGACCATGATCTGGCTCTGGTATTTCAAGTAGAAAATACATATGCAAAGGTAGCTGCAGTTTAACTACATTACAAGATATATTTTTCTTCCTAAGCATTTAAATAATTTAAGGAAATGACTGGAGTGGCTTTCTTGGGGAATGACCCAGTGGGTGTGGCTCAAATAGGGGTATTTCATGTGTGGTGTGGGTGTGGCTTAAGGCCCGGAGCACTACTTCACCTAGGGTGCCATTTCGCTAAGGCCAGCCCTGGATACAGGAGTATATAGTACTGATAAATACATAGCTAGACTGAGAGATAAAAGAAAGAAGAAAAACAGTGGCAGAGGTGGTAGGTTTAGTATTCAAGCATGGTCATTGCAGGGAAAATCCAGAAGTTTTCCAGATATTCCTTAAGTGCTGGTTTGAAGCTATTTAAGCTATTAAGTGATCGGATACGGAGAGGGAGTTTATTCCAAGCAGAAGTAACAGAGTGACTGTATAGTATTTTGACTATTTTTTTTTTTTTTTTTTTGTGTTTGGATATTTGGAGGAGGTGTTGATCAGAGCTACAGAGTTCACCATTGGGAGCATAGAGGGAGATAAGAGTAGTAAGAAAAGGACAGGCTAGGGGTTGGTGATGGATGGAGTGGGTCAGAAAAAGCTGAGGTAAGATGAGTTGATGTTGAAATTTTAGACAGTGAAGTTTTTGCAGGAAAGACAGTGGTGTGATCAATATGGGAGATTACTAGCAAATCTGGCAATCTTATTGTGAGTTCCATTTTAGTTGATAGATTTTTTTGGAGGTTTGTAAACATAGGGGCAGCATATAATAAGGTAGGGAGTAGATAGGCTTGAACTAAGGACAATTTAGATTCTTGAGTTAGGAAGTTTTTATTTATATAAAGTAGTCCACGTTTCTGGCGTGTCTTTTTAATGCAATTATTTATGTGGATGTCAAATTTAAGCTCATCATCAATGAAAACCCTGAGTAGTTTAGCATAAGATTCAGCTTTGATAGTGGTGTTATTTAGTGAGGAGACAGAGAAGGTGGATTTAAGATGATGCAGAGACTTGGGGAGGAAGAGAAGGAGTTTTGTTTTATTAGGGTTGAGTAGTAGTTGATTAGATGTGCTTCATTTTTCTATGGAGTGAAGAGATTCTTGTGTGAGGGCGAGTAGGTGAGATAGATTGTCAGAAAAGGAGATGATGGTGGAATTGTCAGCATACTGTATTAGTGTGGAGTGTGGGCAGGATTGGTAAAGATTGTTTGTAAAGATATTGAATAACAAGGGTCCCAGGATGGAGCCTTGGGGCCACCTGTTTGGATAGGGAGAAACGGGGATCCAGAAAGCCATTTGACAGATTGTAATCTATTAGATAGGTAATTAGAGAACCAGCTGAGAGAAGAGTTGGAGATGTTGAGGTGAACTAGATTAGAAAGAATGAGGTTGTGAGATACAGTGTCAAAGGCTTTAGAGAGGTCAAGGAATAGGCATGAGACTATTTTATTATTGTCAAGAGATGCAGCAATAGAGTGAGTGAATGATATTAGAGCAGTAGTAAGGATTTTGATGTCTTGCTGTAATGTAAGGGGTTATTAATCAGTTATGTGAAACCATATAAGTTCATGCTAGATGTAGGGGAGTTAGAGGCTATGCCCAATCTATTGATATTGACATCCCTGGTATTATTTTTACTTCTGGAACTGTTATGGATATCCAGTGTAGGATATCCTCCAGTGGAGATGTGTTGTTGCCAGGAGGGATGTTAAAGGGAGAGTGTTAAAGTTCTGGTGTAAAAATACATTTTTTTTCTTTTATTGCACCAATCCATAACTTTCTTTATGAAAGTAAGGAATAGTTGTGTAAAATCTTACCATAACCATAGATGTCATTCTCTTCCATGTTGCAGTATTCAAAAATTTTTTGCAAGAAGTGGTTTTTACAAACCTTTTTTTGTTTTTGGAATTTTTTTCCGGGGGTTTTTCTTTTTTTAAAACTTTTTGTTTGCTTTAAAATTTTTTATCCCCCCTTAAAATTTTTTTCCCCTTGGAAAAGGGGTTTTTTTTAAATACCCTGAAAAGGCCCCCCCCCCCCCCCCCCCCCCCCCCCCCCCCCCCCCCCCCCCCCCCCCCCCCCCCCCCCCCCCCCCCCCCCTTTTTTTTTTTTTTTTTTTTTTTGTTTTTTTTTTTTTTTTTTTTTTATTTTTTTTTTTTTTTTTTTTTCATTTTTTTTTTTTTTTTTTTTTTTTTTTTTTTTTTTTTTTTTTTTTTTTGAAAAATCAAAAAACCCAAAATTTAAAAAAACTTCTGCAAAAAAGGGGGCCCTCTTTTGTAAAAAAAATCCTTTGGGGGTTTTTTGGTTTTTGGAAAATGGTTGAAAAAAATTTTGGGACAAATTTTCCCGGGGGGTTGAAGGGAAGCACCTCAAAAAAGGGGGTTTACCCCAACCCTTTTTAAACCCTTGTTTTCAGTCACTACTAAATTTGACTCTTCCCCTTTCCCCAAATCCCCAGCCCCGGGCCATTTGTTTTTTTGGCCCTTTTGGACAAAAGGGGGGCAACTTAATGTTGTCAGAAGGTGATTTTTGGGAAATTTTAATTTTTTGGGGTTTTCTGATAAAAAAACCACACTTTTAGGATTTTTTTCCCATTATTAGAACCCTTTTAAATTGTATTTTTGGAAAATTTATTTAATAGTTAAGTGTTTTCCCTTTTTTTTTTTTTTACAAAAAAAAAAAAATAAAAAATTTGGTTTTTTTTTTTTTTGTGTGTTGTTGGTGGTTGGTTTTGTGTGTGGGTATTTTTTGTGTGTTTTGTTTTTGTTGTGTGTTTGTGTGTGGTTGTCCCAATGTTGGCAGGTTAAAAAAAAAAAACTTTCTAAAGGTCTTCTTAGGGGATTTTGGAACAATTTTTTTTTAATTTAAGAACAAGAAAAGGGAAAAGGGGGGCCTGCCCCTTGGACCCGGGAATTTCGGGTTAAATAACCAGAGCCCTCAAATTTAAAAAATTAATAAATAAATTAAATAAACAAAAAATCGAAAAAGTCCGCTTTTAAACCAAGTTAAAATTTAACCCCAACTATAAAAAAAATTTGGGGGGGGGGAAATAAATTTGTAAAAGGAAACTTCCCCACTTTTCCCCTTGGGAACAAAAACTCTTCCACCTTAAACCCTTTCCCAAATTTAAATTTGGATTTTCCCTTTTAAATTACCCCCAGTTGGGCTTTGATGGCCCTCCTTTGAAAAGGGGAAAAATTTCAAGGGTGGGTTGGAAATTTTGGAATTTTCCTTGAGACCTAAAAAAAACCCGGGGGAAAAAGATTTTGGCCAATTTTCCCTTATTGGAAGGGAGTTATTTTGGGGTTAAATGTTAAAGGTGTTTCCTTGTGTTTAATGTTATGGTTTTCAGGTGTTGGGAGTGGAGATGGGGTTGTGGGGTTTGTTGTTTGGGGTTTTGGGTTTTGTTTTGTGGGTGTTTGTGTTTGTTTTTTTTTTTGGTGTTTTGGGGTTTTCCCCCAGTTTTCAAAAAAATTATTTTTAAATGTTTCCGTATTTATGTAAAAGGGCGGAAAAAATTTTTTTTTAAAGTGCATTAAAATTTTTTGGGGCGGGGTTCAATTTACTAAAATACATTTTCTTTAAAGTTTGTTCCAAAACTAAAATTATTAAATATATAAAAATATTAATAATTTATTTATTAAAAAAAGCCAGCAATTTAAAAGAATTCTTCAAAACTAAAAATCCTTGGTAGGGTTAAATTTTGGACTTCCCCTTTTCTGGAAAAAAATTCCAGGGGGTTAAATTTTTCCCAAAATTAAATTTTTTAAAAAATTTCCAAGTATGATAGGGCCCTCCAAAAGGGGAAAAATTTAAGGGGGGTACGGGCAAATCATTTTCAGAAATAAAAACCTTACTGAAAACCCACATTTTTTAAAGGGGTTTGGGGGTTACTTTAAAAAAGGTTGTTTTTTTTTTAAAATGCCCATAATTTCAGTTTATGGAAGGGAAGGCCCTTGGCCCAATTTTATTTTTTAATTCTTTAAAAATTGCTCAAAAAATTTGGGGCAATTTTTTTAAATTTTTTTTGGGAAAAACGGGAAAAAATTTGGGTTTCCCCAGATTTAACTAAATTTTTTTAAACTTTGATGTTTTTGCCAAACAATTGGTTTCGGGTTTTAAGTGATTTTCTTTTTCGGGAAGAAAATTTAAAATCCAACTTTTTTAAAGTTTTTTCTTTTAAAAAAAGGTTAAAAAATTAAAAAAAATTGTTACAAAATTTAATTTTTTAAAAAGGAACCTAGCAAGTAGAAATTTCCCAAAATTGCTGGTAATCCTTGGCAAAAGGTTTTTGGCTTAATTTGGGTTTGGGGTGGGAGGTGTTTTATAAAATTTATTTTTAATTTTTCCCAAGTAGGTTAATTCCCTAAAATTTTGGGGGTTTGGAAAACTTTTTTGACCCTTGTTTATAATTTTCACTTTTTAAAATTTTACTTTTCTTGGTTTTTTACATTAATTAAAATTGATTAAATATTTAAAATGGGAAACTTAATTTTCAGTTTTTAAGGAAGGCCTATAATTTGTTGTTTTTTAAAAAATTTTGTAGAATTTTTGTGAATTTGTTTTGGAGGAACATAATTTTGGTTAAAATGGGGCCCAGAAAAATTTAATTAAATTAATTTTTTTTAGACAAACACAGGTTTTGGTTAAGTAAAATTTTTATTTTGGGAAAAATTTTAAAATCAAAACTTTTTAAATTGTTTTTTTCATTTCTTGTGTTTTTTTTAATTTTTACTAGGAATTTTAAGTTAAAAGTAAAAATTTGCTTGTCTTATTTTAAAAAAAGGATTTTTTTAAATTTTAGGGGGGAAAAGCTTTTTATTATAGGTTTATTTTTTACAGTTACTGGGTTTTAATTGCATCAGGGGGTTGGAGGGGGTTTTTTCAGTTGTTTTTGTTTTTTTAAGGGGTTTTATTTCTTTGGTGCTGGAATTTTTCCTTAATTATTTAAAGGTGGGGGTTTTGAAAGAAGGTTTTCATTTTAATCTTTATTTGTTGGGGTTTTAGTAGAAGGTGTTTTGTGCTTTTTAGAAGGTAATTTTTAACCAAAAATTAATTAAATTGGGTTGTTTTCCCCTTTTTGGAAAAGTAAATTTTTTAAGTTTAGAACTAAATTGTTGGGTTAATTTTTCCGTTTTTGGTATAATTACAAAAAAAAAATTGTACCCCTGTACACACAGTAGGGATTATTAAAGTTTGTATTAAGGGTTTAATTTTTTCAGCTTCTTTTTAAAGCCCCCAAAATTGACATTAATTTAATGTTGTTTTGGAAATTTAAATTATTTGGTACCGGAAATTTTTTTATTAGGGGAATTAAAATGTTCAAAAAATTTTAATTTCCTTAAATTTTGCCAAAAGGTTAAAATTTTCTTTTAAATTTTTTTAAACCCCCTTTTTGGGCCTTTTGTTTTTTTGGGGAAAATTTTTAAAATTTGGTTGTTGGTAACCCCAAAGTGAAAACCTGAGAGGAAGAAAACCCCCCCTTTTGGGGGGAAAGTATTTTTTTCAAATTTGGGGCTAAGTTTTTTTGCTTTGGCCGCCCCTACTTTGAATTTTTTGGTTTTTAAAACTTTTTTCGAAAAAAGGGAAATGTTTTTTAGGGCAAAAGCCTGAGTTTTACAATTTCCTGGCCTTTTTTTAAAACCATTTTTTTTTAAAATTTTTCCTTTTAAAATCCCGGTTGCCTCGTTTTTGGGGCTTTTTTCGACTTTTAACTGTTGGTGAACCCCACCTGAAAAACCCAAAAAAAAAAGCCCCACTTTAGTTTAAAAAAATTTTTTTCTTCGGGTTTTTCTAATTTTTTAAGTTTTTTTGGGGGCCTTTTTTGGGTTTGGGGTTAAAAAATTTCTGCTTTAGTCTGATTTAGAGCCGCCTGGCCCTTTTTAGGGGTTTCCTGTTTAAAAACTTTTTTTTTAAAATTCCATTTTTTTCAAAACTTTATTTTTCTTTCCCTTGCCTCGGGGGGTTTTTGGCACTTTTAACTTTTTGGGTTTGTGAACCCCACCGAAAAAACAAAAAAAAAAGCCCCATTTTTTGAGTTTAAAAAAATTTTTTTCTTCGGGTTTTTTTAATTTTTTAAGTTTCTTGGGGGCCTTTTTTGGGTTTGGGGTTAAAAAATTTCTGCTTTAGTCGTATTTGAGCACCCCTGGCCCTTTTTAGGGGTTTCCTGTTTAAAAACTTTTTTTTTAAAATTGGTTTTTAAAAATTCATTTTTTGTCTTCCTCCTTTTAAATGTTGGGGTTTTTGGCACTTTTAATTTGGGGTTTGTGAACCCCACCAAAAGGGGAAAAAAAAAAAAAAGCCCCATTTTTTGGGTTTAAAAAATTTTTTTCTTCGGGTTTTTTTAATTTTTTAAGTTTCTTGGGGGCCTTTTTTGGGTTTGGGGTTAAAAAATTTCTGCTTTAGTCGTTTTTAAAAAATTGAGCGTTTCCTGCCCCTTTTTGGGATTTTTTTAAAATGTTTTTTAAAATTGGGCCTTTTTTTGGGTCTTCCAAACTAAATTGGGGGTCTTTCCTCCTTTAAACCCCTCTTTTGGGAATTGCTTTTTGAAAAGCCAAAAAAAAAAACGGCCCCCTTTTTGGGTTTAAAAAATTATTCCGGTTTCCAACAAAGTTTCTTACCTTTTTTTTTTAAAAGGGAACTCTCTTTCTCTAAATTTAAACATTACCTTCCTGGCCCCTTAGGGGTTTCCAAATTAAGTTTTTTTCCTTTTTGGGGCAATTAAACCTTTGATTTTCCTTCTCTTAAACCCTTTTTGGGGATTATTTTTCCCCAGGCCGTTTTAATTTTTTTAAATATTCCTGGCTTCCCAAAAAGGGTCGCCCCAATTTTTCCCCTTTTAGCCGCTTAATTTTAATTTTTAAACACAATTCTCATTTAAGGCCCCTTCCTTCCAAAAATTTAAATTAAAAATTTTAGAATTTTAAACCATAAGAAAACTATTTACTCTTTATCTCAAAACCCCTTGGTCCCAGGTGGGGAAAATTTTTTCCCTAATTTTATCACATGCCCCAAATCAGCAACCCCCACCATTAAATCAAAAATTTTGGGAGGCTCTAAATTTTAAAAAATCCCTAAAAAACAGGCCCCCAAAAAGGAGAATCCAAACCCAAAGGGGCTACCCCAAAAACAAAACCGCAAAAATGCCCCAAATAAATCCCCCACCACAGCCCAAAACCTAAAAAACACAAAAACTTTTGGGGTTAAAAAAAATTGACCAAAGCCAAAACCCCCAAACGACATCCCCGCTCCCCAAAACAAAAAGAAACACATAGCCCCGTCGGGGCGGGACCGCCCTTAAGGCAAAACACCAGGTACCCCGAAATTCCCTTTTTGTCAGAAAATTGTACATGCTGGTGTGAATGACCTGAGATGTACCTCCCTGACTACATGAAAAGAGACATAGAGGAGCTCTCTGATCATGTAGCCCAGGTCGGCATGACCCTGACCTTGAGCAGCATCTTACCTCACCTAGAATGATGCCACAGTACAAAGACAAAATGATCGATTTTAACAATTGGCTAAAATTTTGGTGTCATTCTAAGGGGATCCAGTGTCTGTCAGCCTGGGATGACATGCTCGACAAGCCGCGTTGCTTCACTAGGGACAGCTTGCACCTGTCACCACTGGGCTTTTGGATATTGGCAAAGGCTCTTGCCACCCCATAGTGCCTTTTTAGGCAAGGCTCAAAAGTCAAACCCACCTCCATAGACAGCACAAGAAACAAGAAACTAAGGGTAATGCTGCAAAACGCCAGAAGTCTTAACCTCAAGATGCACGCACTCGAAGCTCTCCTCAGTATGGAGAACATCGATATCTGTGCAGTGGCAGAAATCTGGGTCAAGGCTCCAGAGAGCACCCCAGCACTACCAGGTTATACCTCATATCATGCTTTTCGGCCCCAAAACCTGGACCGAACCACAAAAGGAGGGGGAGTTTCCATATTTATCAAGAATATCCACACCACCAGGTTAGTGGCATTGCACGAAGTATCGGAGACCATCCATGTGCAACTAACAGTGGGCAAGACTGCTTTTCAGTTTATAGCATGCTACAGACCACCCTCTCAAAGTCAGGAATCCCACTCGGCTTTCCTGAAAACATTGGAGAACATGAAGATCTCTCCGAACACCATTATATTGGACGACTTCAACTACCCAAACATAGACTGGGAGCAATACTCAAGCCCTAGCACCTTAGCCCAAAGGTTCCTGGAAATTATAAACTCAAATGCTATGGAACAACTAGTCACCACTCCCACAAGAGGGGATAACATACTAGACCTGATCATTACCAACATGTGGACTCTATGCTCCACACCTGAAGTATATCACTCATTGGTAAGATCAGACCATAAATTAATTTCACTGGATATCCACATCCCGACCCCACCCCAGCCCAGAAAACCACAGTGAAAAACTTCTCAAAAGTGAACTTCTCACTTCTCAAAACTGAAGTGGAATCCTTCAAGGCCCCAGGGCCAGTGGAAACTATGGCCCAAACTGCAGAATCCTATATAAACACATTCTACGGACATCTCCAGGAATGCATGGATCATGCTATCCCAAAAAAAAACAAAACCCAAACATCCAAAGGCAGGCGTCCAGTCTGGTGGACCCCAGCCATAAATAAACTGTACAACAGAAGAAGGAAGATACTACATGATAGAGCAAAATCCCTAATAGGGAAGGCATCTCTGATCAGTACTAGCAAAAAATTACGATCCCTCATAAAATCCTCCAAGGCCAGCTTCGAGAGAAAAATTGCTCAGGACACTAAAGACAATCATAAGGCTTTTTTCAGTTATGTTAGGAACCTGGGATGCAACTCCCAGACTTGTTCTGAGTTGATTCTATACGACAAAAAAATACACTGAACCCACAGACATCGCCAATATCCTGGCAGACAGGTTCAGTGCAAACTTCTCCCCCCCCAAAAAGAGCAAGTATCTATCCCGGCAGAGGGCTGTCTCCCAAACATCTCTGATGCTCAGGTGAAGGCTGCCCTCTCCAAAGCAAAAAACACTGCTTCCATGGGACCAGATGGCATCCCGGGTTGCATCCTACATGAACTCCAAGAAGAACTAATCCCTCAAATAAAACAGCTGTACAATCTCAGCCTCACTACAGGATATGTGCCCACAGAATGGCGTACAGCAACAGTGGTCCCACTCCACAAAGGTGGAGCCTCTACAGACCCTGGAAACTATCGCCCCATAAGCCTGACTAGCTTAGTCTGCAAGGCTATGGACAGGATCATCATGGAGCTCATAAACAAAGACATTGGGGACCTACAGACACTAGATCCTACCCAGTTCAGCTTCGTCAAGGGCAGATCCTGCCTTTTGAACCTGGTTGACTTCTTTGAAACAGTCACCAAAGCCATAGATGAAGGGAAGGTAGTCCACACAGCCTATCTGGACCTAGCAAAGGCATTTGACACAATACCCCACTCGGGCATCATAGATAAGCTATCCAGCTTAAATATAAACCCCTATGTCACAAGATGGGTCGCAAACTGGCTCAAAGACAGAACCCACAGAGTGAGAGTTGCTGGAGCCATGTCAGACTCGAAACCAGTCACAAGTGGCATCCCACAAGGTTCTGTCCTGGGACTGCTCTTGTTCGGTATATACTTTTCCGAGGTACAGGCCAACGTGGGAGGACTATGGCTCACCAAGTTCGCAGACGACTGCAAACTAGGCGCCATAATCAACTCTCCAGCTGAGACAAACATCCTTCAAAAAGGTCTCACAGAGACGGATAACTGGTGCCAGAGCCATGGTCTAAAGCTAAATGCCAAAAAGTATATAGTCATGCCCTTTGGCAAAAACAATGTGCCCACAAATTACCACATAGGCGTTAACCCATTAAGTACAGAGAAAGTAATTAGGATCTGGGGACCCAAGTTGATAGCAATCTCTCCTTTGACAACCACATTGCCAAAGTGGTTAGAAAGACCTTTACATAGCCCACCTCATCATGAAAGGATGCACATTTGGATCAAGAGAGGTAGTCGTGCCCTTTATTCATCCCTCATCAGGCCCATCATAGAATACAATGCCCCTTTTGGGATGTACCTTACCCGACACCTGTAGCAATTAGAAAGACCCCAAAAGTACCTCACCAAGAGGATCAAGGGACTCAAACAGATGCCATATGCTGCTCTGTTAAAAACTCCAGCTCTACTCAGTTGCATACCGCCTACTTGAGGCGATCTATGCCTGACATATAAAGCTATGTCCAATCCAGAATTAATGGACATGCTCCACCTCAGTAAATCAAAATCCCTTAGAGCCACACGCTTGAGGGACTTGAACCTCAGCACTGAAATAAATAGAACTTGCTGGAGGGACAGATTCATAACCCAGAGGCTCCCTTCGCTCTGGAATAGAATTCCAATTCATGTTAGGCAGAGCACCTCACTGAATCTCTTCAAGAAGAATCATGATGAGTGGATGGGGGATCGTAGGTTTGACCCAGGGATTACTTCTGTGTCACTATTAGACAGAGGCACAGCAAACTAAACCTTAAAAAGGGCACAGTATACTCAAATCAAGGGGTGGCGTAAGCCAAACAAAATCGGGCTAGGCTTATAATTGCCCCAGGGCAGATAGCCTAGTATGAACCTATGAACTTATGAACCTATAGTATTACATTTTAACGGCTTTAAGGTCATGTGCTTGCAAGAAAGCATGGGTGTGGGGGGGCAGCACCCCATTGGGGTGCAGGGGCTTGCCCCTGAAAAGGAGAACAAGTAAGAATTTATCATAGGATGGAGTTTGTTGTGATAATGAATATATAGCAGTTTACACAAAGTGACATGCAAATTTGCATGCCTGTCAGTCTTCCTGGATATCCCAGCCCATTTGGAATGCCAATCAATGATGGCACGCCCAAACCTATGTAGAACTAACTGCAAGGTACTACACTTGGAGATTACCGATTTATTGAGGGTTGTGAAACATAAGTTCTGACTTGCCTCCTGTTGCTGTATGTGGTAGTCATTACAAACAAGTTTTATTGTTGAAATACTGGGTAGGTTTTCCTGCTGGCTCCATTGAAACAGTGGCCTGCTTCACACAAAAACA
Organism: Protopterus annectens; assembly: GCF_019279795.1. NCBI lineage: Eukaryota > Metazoa > Chordata > Ceratodontiformes > Protopteridae > Protopterus > Protopterus annectens. The sequence goes on along the minus strand of NC_056744.1, from coordinate 1,354,891,107 downwards.
TGATTTCAGTAAGACACTGTGGTATATGCTTACAAGCCTACTGAAGAATGTTACTGGTTAGTGTACATTTTTATATTTTGAGAGATTATTTAAATTCTATTTAGTTATTTATATCAGCTTTTGAATTTGAAGTATATCTTGTAGGAAGAAACAAGTATGAATGATATATTCAATGTATTTTTGTGCCAAGTTTTATTTGTAAGTAAGTAGACTAAAGACCACCAGGGTCTTTACAAGCCTAGCCATGCAATCCAACCTAGTTTTGTCTTTGAGTTACTTGGACACCTATATGGTTGTGTATGCTACTGAAGAGGTAGCTATGGGTTGTGGGGGTGGGGTATGTTAGTTGGAGATTAATTTCCTTATTGACCTCTGTCCATCAAAGACATGAGAGCTAGACTGGGGGCGGGGTGTATTTCTAGTTTCCCAGCCAATGATCAAGGTTTCTTTTGAATAGGATCGGGGGATGATCTCTGCTTCATGTAGATGGTAAACTTATTCCATAGTATGGGATCTTTTAAGACATACTTCGTATGTTCTATTTACATCAAAGTCAAAGTCCAGGTATTCCAATCTAGTGTTTCTGGTGCTGTTTGTTTTGTGGATGTGCAAGAGACCCATCACAGCTGATCTAAGAATGCGTTATATGCTGGTCATAGATGGTCCCAGAGTAACCTGTAGGAGACTGAATATAGATATAGGTCCTTAAGGTGATCTGTGTAGGACAAAGCATTCATGCACTGGATTCTCGTGGTGAAGAACTTTTGAGGGCATTCCAGCTGTTGTAAGTGCCTGGTTGGGTACATGCCAAAGAGGGCATTATACTCAATAATGGGTTTGATGAGGGTTGAGTATCCTGGACTTGGATGCCACATGTTTGCATATGAGTTGGGTGACATAGAATGATTTTCTTACTGTCTTGGCTACATGTTGGTCATAGGCCAGATTACTGTCTATATATGTTCACAGATCCCTAACTATCTGGCCAAATCTTAGGGTTGTTTTATCAATGGAGTATTTAACTAGGGTGGACAATTTCTCAAAGGTGCTATAATGCATTTCTTTGTGTTGAATTTTATCTGTGGCATTGGCACCAGTTTGTCATTATGTCTAGCTTTATTGACAGTATCTGTAAGGGTTAAAAGTGCAGTGTTAGTACTATGGGCGGTATGGAAGCAGTGTTGTGTGGGGATAGTAGTTCTTCCTGCAGGAGATAGTTTACCAATGTTTTCAATACATTTTTCAAGTATTTCTGAGTGGGTAGCTTCAGCATAATGGTTAATGTTTTCACAATATAGACACAAAGTACAGGGTTTGATTCTGACCTTGGGTTACTGATTAAGCTTAAATGGCCCTTCAGGCCAATTGGCCTACTATTCTCCTATGAGAATAAGATTACTGCAAGTCTAAAGTTAGTTTCATTTTTTTCCTTTGTGTAGAAAGATAATGTATGATTTTTTCCAGAGAGAGAACATGGTATTCCTGGACTGACCTACTTATAAGGATTGATACAGGATGGGCAATGCTATTGGTTGCTATTTTAAGATACTCACTTGGAAGGTCATCAGCTGAAGCTGAGCATGGTTTGCGTTTGAGTTGTTTCATATAGGATGTGGGTAAAGGTCTGAAGGTAAAAGTGGACATAGTGATATGTGGTTCTTTATTTTATTTATTTATTTTATTTGCCTTTTGCTGGAGTGCCTTCTGTGTGGAGTCTGTATGTCCTCCCCGTGGTCGAGTGGCCTCCGAAAGACATGCATGAATGGGCGTGCTGAAGGTAGGGCATCGGGCTGGCAACTCGGCACCATAAAAATCGACTGCCAATCATTAGCGGACCAGAGTTCCACTGTGAATGACCCCTAACCGGGAAAAGCTGAAAAGACAAACAAACATTTTATTTGCCTTTTATTAAGCAGGTTAGTCTGGCTGGGCCAAAGGCCCTTTTTCAGCAGAGACCCGAGGAGAAACACTCCATTACAAAATCAATTTGTTAAAATCTAGTGCAAAAACAGATTATTACAGTGAAGTACAAAGTTAGTCAAGACAGAAGTTAAAAAATACACAATATTATACACAGAAGAAAAAATAGGGTTTTCATTGACACATAGTAGGAGAACAAGCAACCTTGGAAACAGGCACGGCTGGTCTTAGGCACAGGCGAACTAGGCAACCGCCTAGGGAGCTACAGGCCGGCCTAGTAAAGGGCGCAGTTTGTGTTCATTTATTTATTTTAATTAATTTACTTTTCTTATTGTGTGAACACATAATAAGAAAAGTACATTAATTAAAATTAATAAATAAACCATAGGCCACTGGAATCACAGGGCGAGGGGGGTGGGACAAGTGCTCTCCTACTTTTATACCTGCAGTGTGATCAGGAGGCTTCCACTACCTTTAAAGGACAACTATGGTATAATATCAATATTGTCTCTTATTAATCAAGTCTTTCCGCCATAACATTTGATCTCACCCTTTCAAAATATAAACAAACTACAAAGTACTGTGCATTTTGCCTCATTTTGCAGTTTTCCTTATATATAAGGAAAGCGGTACTCTAAGCCATGTTTTATCCTTCCTTATTTTCACATTACTTTAGTGCTGGATCAGATGCTCATCTCGATTGCTCATAACACCCATTGCTTTCTGTAGTTTGACACCACCTCCTAAGTTAATATTCAGACCAAGCAAAAAAACAAAACCCAGGTACTAAATGTGGAGACAACTTTAATGAAGCGCAAAAGCGCTTCATTAAAGTTGTGTCCACATTTAGTACCTGGGTTTTGTTCTTTCACTTGTAAGTTTATTGGGTATGACATTCTTTTGGAAAATATTCAGACCAATCCATGATCTGCTCTTCTATGTAAATAACTATCCCTTTCAGCGGTTTAGGAACCAATTTTATATTTGCAGTTCCTAAACGCATTTATTTCTGTGAAGGACAGCATGACTTTGCATGGCCACAGATTTGTGTAATCTGTTTATACATAGCTGCAAAGCTGAAGTTTCCAAAGACATTTAATTTAAATAAAGTTTCAGTGTAAATAAGTACCCAACTTTCTTCATTCATAGGCAATGCTGCTTGAATTCCGTTATCATAGATCGGACTTGAGGTTTATTTTGTTTACAGTAACAGAAAACATAGCTATGTATATTACTGCAAATACAGAGAATTAACAGCTCTGTTGTGATATGAAAAGTAATTTTTTTCCTTTGTTTCTAGTTGCAGAAATCAAACGGAACTGCAGCAGAGTGCTGTAATATCTTCACTTTGAAATTATGCATCTACTTAGAAGTCAGCACTTGAGGTGTACAAAATGGGTCTATATTAGAACATCGAAATTTCACAATTTCGAATGTTCTGACATCGACCCCTTTTCAGCGAATGCTGACAACATTGAACATGCAGAACAGCAAATTTTTTACTAGGGAAAAAAATTGCTGTTCCAAAACACATACACACAAGACAAGCACACCAAATAAACAGCAATCCACACACATACACCTAAAATCTTACAGTTAACCCTACACTAAACTGTACAAACACCACTAGCTATCCACTTACCTTAACCCAAACCCTAACCCTCACGTCCACACAATCGCACACATACCTAACCCACGCCCTAACCCTAACTCACCTAACCCATCCTAACCCTCACGTGCACACAATCGCACACATACCTAACCCATAACCTAACCCTAACTCACCCGACCCGTAACTTTCCACCACAGCGCTGAAAATAGCGAAACGACCGAAATGGACAACCAAATTCTTTCCCTAGGAAAAAATTTGGTTTTCTGTCGTTCGCTATTTTCAGCGCTGAATAGGGGTCGATATTAGAACATTCAAAATTGTGAGATTTCGATGTTCTATTATAGACCCGTACAAAATAGCTGGAGGGTTGCTTATTTCATGTTCTTGTTATGCGTCCCTCATAACATTTAATCTCTGATTCATACACTGTGTTTGTCATTGTAGCAAGCTGATTGCTGAAACTATAGCTTGATACAATTACTACAAAATCACTCCACACAATAAGCGCTCCGGCCCTACAGCGATCAGCACTACCGCAAATACAATATCAGCATCGGCATTAATTTATGAAGTGGTGATATTCATGCAGCTTCAAGTTAGTGCCAACACTGCTCTTTGTGAGAGAGTAGGTGTGTATGTATGTGTGTTGCAATGTGAGAGAGAGCAGCTGCATGTGTGTGCAACATACCTCTCAACTGTCCTCAAATTTTGTAGTTCTGTAATTTACCACTTAGTCACCTAAAATAATGATTTTCATATATATATATATATATATATATATATATATATATATATATATATATATACCTCTCAACTGTACAGATTTTTGTGGAATGTCCAAATATTTGCTTCATATTTTGGTCTATTACTCTTAAAATTGTGGTTTTCTGGCAAATCATTGAGGACTTAAGTCAGAAAACATTGACAGACAGTTAAGGTTTAGGCTTCATATCATTCAGAAAATTTGTTAGTGCAAAACATTTTATTCTATCAATGTTTTAAGGTTATAAGAGCAATATTTAAAAATGTTCCTATTTTTGGACCTTTGTCCCGTTATTTGTTCCTTTGCCCAAATTTCTTGCTCTATGAGGTTGAGAGGTGTGTGTGTGTCTGTGTGTGTGTGTGTGTGTGTGTGTGTGTGTGTGTGTGTGTGTGTGTGTGTGTGTGTGTGTGTGTGTGTGTGTGTCTATTTAAAAGAGCAGCGTGGTTGCGTTTACTTTGTTTTTTTATTCAAGTTTACATTTTTCGAATACTGATATTAGTTGTATAATACCCAGTTTTTTTTTTTTTTTGTTTTGTTTTTTTTTTATTTGCGGGCCATTTTAATGTAAGAATGATCTTAAGCTAAGCAGTTTTATGTTAGTGTTTTTGTAGATCAAAAAAATCTACTTTCTAAGTTACAAAAGTGCAATATTTAAAATCTATCTGTACTTTTTCTACCATTGCATCTACATCATGTTAGGCTTTGTCCAGATTTCTTGCACTAAGAGATTGAGAGGTAAGCATTCCTCTCAACTGTCCAGACCTTTGCCTCATATTTTTGACCTATTCCTCATAAAATTTGTAGTTTTTCTGGCAAATCAGTGAGGATTTAAATAACTAAATGTCATACATTTGATGTTCAGCCTTTATTTCCTTCAGAAAATGCATGCTAAGACAAATGCTGTTATTCTAGCAACTTTCTAAGTCTATAAGAGCAATATTTATAATCTGCCCGTTTGGAGGCCTTTGCACCTTCCTCCTCATTATTTTAGGCTTTGTTCAGATTTCTTGTGCTAAGAGGTTGAGAGGTATGGAGGCATGGTTTGCAATGTCCTAGTTGCCAATTATTTGTTACATTTTAAGAGGGATAGGGGTTCTGCATTCCTTAGTGTGCCGTCCTTTGTTTAAGATGCCTAGTAACTATGAACATGTCTGTTTCTCAGTCATTCTCTATTGCAATATTACCAGTGTACCATTTTTTTTTCTTTAATGCAATGTAGGCAATTAATTCAAGGGCAGCAAGCACTGAATCTGTAGATGGAACAGTGAAATGTGAAGTTCTTTGACAGTAATAGCCTCTTCATTAGTTACAAATCTCTTTAATGTAGAATTATGCAGATAGATTTTACTTCTGCAGAGATTGTGCTTACTGACTGATACTGTTTGAGGAAGTTTGAGGGGCCTTTATGGCTAAAATGTTCTGAAATGGGCAGTTTTGTCATTATTGGGTCATACATTATGTTTCATTACTTATTTATTTATTTTATGTTTGTTGACTGGGCATGTCTGACTGAGCCATAGACCTTTTTCAGCAGAGGCCCAGGGAGAAAAACTCCATAATACAGTAAAAATAAGCTAATGTTATACAAACAGGTATAAAGGACTAAAAACATGAAGTATTTTAACATTGACAAACATAAGATTGTTGCACATGCATGTTTGAATAAGCAAAAATAAATAAAATAATTACTGGAAAAATGTTCAAAACTACAAATTTAACACTGTAACAAGTGTAAATGTTTTCAGTGCGCAACTAGCTGTTTTTTTGTTATCAAATGGCACACTGTGTTGTAGAATCTGAGAGCAGTGTTAGTAGCATAATTGTCTTTGGTGCAGGAGACTGTGGATTCTACTCCCACACTATGTAGATGGAGAGCTGATATTGCGGTGCTCTTTCAATTGCCGATTATTTGGTGCATTTTAAGGGGAGATAGGGGTTCTGCACTCCTGAGTATGTCCTCCTTCGTATGAGATGCCTAGCAACTATGAGCTTGTCAGTTTTAGTCATTTCCTGTTGGAATATTACCAGTTAACCAAGTTTTAATGTAATATAGGCAATTAATTATTCAACGGAGGCAGGCACTGAATTTGTAGATAAAAATTGATATGTAAAGTTGTTTGCTAGTAGCAGTCTTTTCATTAGTTAAGGATTTATTTAATGTGGAATTCAGATGATTTTACTTCTGCAGAGATTGTGCATGTGGAATAATATTGGTGGATTGTAATGATAGAAGTCTTGAGTGGGCTTTTATTGTTGAAATTTTCTGGAATGGGTAGTTATTGGTTCATACATTTTGTTTCATTGCTTATTAAAAGAATGTTTAAAACTACAAATTTAAAACATATTCTAACAAGTGGTGCTGTATTATACAAGGAATATAATTCAATATAAATCAATACAATCAGGAAAGTGAATTAAAGAATAAATACACGTATGCATGGCCCTAAAAATGTGTGTAAGGAGTCTGTTTTGAAAACAGTCCAAAGGTAAACTTAATTCTCCACCAACCAGATACATTTCTATGAATGTGGGTTTTCATGCCATTTCAATGAATGTGACTTTTGCCATTTCAATGAATGTGAGTTTCAAGGGCAGAGAATTTTACTGCTCATGCTAAGTCTGTTTTCATTATGAGATTGTATTGTTTGTTTAGCAAGTGGCTATCTGTATTTGTGCTATTTTATTTTAATATCTGTAATCATTGTAGAGGCAAATAAAACAGTATGCATGGTAACTGGTGAGATAACCAAATAATGGAACTCTGGAATGGCTGAGGAGGGGGCTGCTGCTGGGGCTTGCTGCAGGAGGGGCTGGTCTGGGGTGGCGGGCTATTACCCTTCGTAGGACCCTATCTGACCATGATCTGGCTCTGGTATTTCAAGTAGAAAATACATATGCAAAGGTAGCTGCAGTTTAACTACATTACAAGATATATTTTTCTTCCTAAGCATTTAAATAATTTAAGGAAATGACTGGAGTGGCTTTCTTGGGGAATGACCCAGTGGGTGTGGCTCAAATAGGGGTATTTCATGTGTGGTGTGGGTGTGGCTTAAGGGGCGCCGGAGCACTACTTCACCTAGGGTGCCATTTCGGCTAAGGCCAGCCCTGGATACAGGAGTATATAGTACTGATAAATACATAGCTAGACTGAGAGATAAAAGAAAGAAGAAAAACAGTGGCAGAGGTGGTAGGTTTAGTATTCAAGCATGGTCATTGCAGGGGAAAATCCAGAAGTTTTCCAGATATTCCTTAAGTGCTGGTTTGAAGCTATTTAAGCTATTAAGTGATCGGATACGGAGAGGGAGTTTATTCCAAGCAGAAGTAACAGAGTGACTGTATAGTATTTTGACTATTTTTTTTTTTTTTTTTTTGTGTTTGGATATTTGGAGGAGGTGTTGATCAGAGCTACAGAGTTCACCATTGGGAGCATAGAGGGAGATAAGAGTAGTAAGAAAAGGACAGGCTAGGGGTTGGTGATGGATGGAGTGGGTCAGAAAAAGCTGAGGTAAGATGAGTTGATGTTGAAATTTTAGACAGTGAAGTTTTTGCAGGGAAAGACAGTGGTGTGATCAATATGGGAGATTACTAGCAAATCTGGCAATCTTATTGTGAGTTCCATTTTAGTTGATAGATTTTTTTGGAGGTTTGTAAACATAGGGGCAGCATATAATAAGGTAGGGAGTAGATAGGCTTGAACTAAGGACAATTTAGATTCTTGAGTTAGGAAGTTTTTATTTATATAAAGTAGTCCACGTTTCTGGCGTGTCTTTTTAATGCAATTATTTATGTGGATGTCAAATTTAAGCTCATCATCAATGAAAACCCTGAGTAGTTTAGCATAAGATTCAGCTTTGATAGTGGTGTTATTTAGTGAGGAGACAGAGAAGGTGGATTTAAGATGATGCAGAGACTTGGGGAGGAAGAGAAGGAGTTTTGTTTTATTAGGGTTGAGTAGTAGTTGATTAGATGTAAGCCATTTTTCTATGGAGTGAAGAGATTCTTGTGTGAGGGCGAGTAGGTGAGATAGATTGTCAGAAAAGGAGATGATGGTGGAATTGTCAGCATACTGTATTAGTGTGGAGTGTGGGCAGGATTGGTAAAGATTGTTTGTAAAGATATTGAATAACAAGGGTCCCAGGATGGAGCCTTGGGGGCCACCTGTTTGGATAGGGAGAAACGAAGGGGATCCAGAAAGCCATTTGACAGATTGTAATCTATTAGATAGGTAATTAGAGAACCAGCTGAGAGAAGAGTTGGAGATGTTGAGGTGAACTAGATTAGAAAGAATGAGGTTGTGAGATACAGTGTCAAAGGCTTTAGAGAGGTCAAGGAATAGGCATGAGACTATTTTATTATTGTCAAGAGATGCAGCAATAGAGTGAGTGAATGATATTAGAGCAGTAGTAAGGATTTTGATGTCTTGCTGTAATGTAAGGGGTTATTAATCAGTTATGTGAAACCATATAAGTTCATGCTAGATGTAGGGGAGTTAGAGGCTATGCCCAATCTATTGATATTGACATCCCCTGGTATTATTTTTACTTCTGGAACTGTTATGGATATCCAGTGTAGGATATCCTCCAGTGGAGATGTGTTGTTGCCAGGAGGGATGTTAAAGGGAGAGTGTTAAAGTTCTGGTGTAAAAATACATTTTTTTTCTTTTATTGCACCAATCCATAACTTTCTTTATGAAAGTAAGGAATAGTTGTGTAAAATCTTACCATAACCATAGATGTCATTCTCTTCCATGTTGCAGTATTCAAAATCTTTGGGTTATTCTCTGCTTAGCTACCCAAACGTCTGGTCAGTATACAAAAGCTTTAGTCACTGAAAGGTAGGTGGGACATCTGCCATTGGCCATAGGGTGCATGTGCCATAAAAGTGACATCTGCACATACCTTTCCTCAGACATGAGCACCCCAGTTGGATCCCAGTTCTGGGATAGATGCACAAGTCTTGTGTCATCCAACAAAGCATTTTTCTAATTCTATAAAGGTGGTATGGGGTGGGACACAATTCTGCAATGTGGAGGAGAAGGATATCTATGGTTATAGTAAGATTTACGCACCTATTCTATGTCCTTCTGTTCACATGTTGCAGTATTCAAAACCTTTGGATGAGTGTCAAAGCTCAAAGGGAAGAAGAGGAGAGTAGTATGGAACTGTTTTCCAAGAATCCGTTCAGGATTGCCCTAGAAAACCTGCTCTAGATCTGGAAATGTGGTCCAAATTGCAGTGTTTGGTGAAGGTACGAACAGATGTCCAGGTAGGTGCCTCTAGAATGGAAGCAGTGTCCAACTCTTTGAAGAAGGCTTCAGATGAGGCCATGGTTTGAGTGGTGTGGGCTTTAATTTTTGAGTTTAGATGTTTGCCAATGTAGGAGTAACAAAAGCAGATGGCCCTGGAAATCCAGGCAGAAATACTCTGTCACTGCTTTCCCCAGAGCTCTGGGGTGAAAGGAGATAAACGATTGCTCTGATCTACTAAGGGACTTGGTCATGTCAAAGTAGAACCTCAGTTGTCTGTGAACATCAAGGGAATACAGGACTCTCTCACTGTCATTCTGGGAATGTGGAAAAAAGGTGATGAGGTGGCTATATTGGTTCAGGGACAGCTCATTACCACCTTAGGCATGAAGGATGGGTTGGTCCTTAGGATCACTCTAGCCTTGTGGAAGATTAGAAAAGGTGGGTTGGCCATGAGAGCCTGGATCTCTGACAGTCGCCTGGGTGATGTCAGGGCCACCAAAAGCATGTTTTTCCAAGTGCAATATTTTAAAGATGCTGTAGCTGCTGGCCCAAAAGGAGCAACAGTGAGCTTCTCTAAAATGTAGTTCAGGTCCCATGGTGGAGGAACTGGCCTCTTAGGGAGTCTGGGATGCAGTACTCCCTTTAGGAATAACTTCATTGGAAGTCTGAAAGCAAGAGGAGGGTCAAGAGGCAGGCAAGCAGAAATAGCAGCCAGATGGGCCTAAACAGAAGAATATGCCAGCCCTGCTTGCAACAATTCACACAGGTAGGACAGCACTAAAGGCACCTCTCCTTGAAATGAGTCTATCTGTCTTTGAAGATGCCACTTGGAGAATATTTTCCATTTGGACAAATAAGATCTCTTAGTATTGGGTTTCCTGACCTCCTGCGGGATATTAAGCATGTCCTCAGTGCAAAGACATCTGAAAGGGATCAAAACTCTATCACACAGAAGGGTTAGGTTCAGAGATTCCAAGTGGGGATGGAAGTGAGGATGGATCAGGGATCCCTTGTTCTGTGAGAGAAGATCCACTCTGTGAGTTAACTTATGGTGATTGCCCCTGGCTAAATGCAGAAGGAGGGGGGAACCAATGCTGTCTTGGCTAAAAGGGAGTCACCAACATGATTCTTGGCTTGTCCTGATGAATTTTCAATAGGACTTTTTGTAAAAGTGGGAAGGGGGGTGCATAGAGAAACATCACCTTCCATGAGATAGAAAAGGTTTCCATTGTCATCGCTTGGAGCCTGGGTGCCCTGATACAGAAATGTAGAAGTTGTCCATTCAGAGGGGAGGAAAACAGGTATATTTGTGGTGTACCCCATTTGTGGACTATGTCTGGGAACACATCTATGTGAAACATCCATTCATGAGATTATGACATGGACTTGCTCAAGGTATCTGCCTGAATGTTCTGAGCTGAGGGAATGTAGACCACTTGCAGGGTCCCTCCATGCTGGACTGACAATTCCCAGGCCTGGAGTGCAAGTCACTATAGCAAGTAGGATATTGTTCCCTCCATTTGTTCACATACCACAGAACTGTAGTGTTGTCTGTGATCAACTTCAGAAGGCCTTGCTTCAGAATGTGTTGAAAGGCCCTCAGAGCAAAGGTGATGGTCCTCATCTCTCTGATATTGATGTGTTCCCTCTTGAATGTGCCTTTCCAGATGCTGCCCATAGCTTCTCCCCAACCCAGGTCTGAGGCATTTGTGTACATCTCCTACATTGGGGTGAGGGGTTCTAAGGGAAATCCTGCGTTGAGAGAGGCTTGATGAATCCACCAGAGGATCTCCTTCCTTAGGCATGGCAAGAAGGGACTGGTATGGTCCAAGGGGTGGGAGTGTTGGTTCTATGTGTATCTCAAGTACCATGAAGTTTTCTCATGAGGAGCCTTTCCAGTGGCAACATGGGTACAAAGGAGGCCATATGTCCTAGGAGTCTGAGATATTGTCTTGCTGTCATAACAGTGGTGTGGAGAACAGACAGCAGGTATTGTTTCAGGTTTTCCACCTTTTGTAGTAGAAGGAATGCCCTCATAACATCTGTCCTGATTTTGCATCCCAGGAAAACTTGGTCCTGGGAGGGGTTTAGTTTGGACTTGGGGAAACTGACGTCGAACCCTAAGGGACTGCAGGACAGAAATCATTTTTTTGGAGCTGGATGTGTAGGGAAATGGAGCAACCTGTCTGGATCAGGTGGTCATCCAGGTATGGAAAATTTTAAATCCCTTAGACCCTGCAATAGGCTATGACTGGAGCCAAACACTTGATGAATACCCTTGGAGCAATGAATAGTCCAAAGGGCAAGTCAAAGAACTGCAAATGTGAGGAACCACAAAGAAGTTTAAATACTTCCTGTAGTTGGGCCTTATGGGGATATCCAGATATGCATCTTTGATGTCCAAGGTGGCCAGAAATGTCTGAGGCATTAGTGGGGGGGGGGATAGTATGTAGAGTAAGCATGCAAAAAGTGGGTACTTGTAGAAACGGTTGAGGTGGGAGAGATCCAGGATGGGTCTCCATGGGCCATCTTTCCTTGCAACTAGGAAAAGTCTGGAGTAAAAGTCCTTTCCTTTTTCTGACAGAGGGGCTAGTTGTATAGTCCCTTGTGAGAGGAGGCTTTCTAAGATTATCTGGAAGAGGGGTAGTTGGTCCTTTGGTGGCTGTGTGATGCCTCTTAAGGAGGCAGGAATGATCCAAGTCATGAAGTAACACTTTTCTATAATTGCCAAGACTGACTTGTCTGAGGTAAAGCTTTCAAAGACTGGAAACAGTGAGAGAGTCTTTGGGATAAGGGAATGGAATCTGGAGATGGTGAAGGAGAAGAACGGAGGTTTCTGAACAGGAGTCTGAGCAGGCCTGGAAGGAGGCTGCTGTTTTCTGGAGGTCTTTTTGCTCCTGGAATGAGGGGTAGGAGCAGAATGTTTCCTGATTAACTGTGTTTTGGTGGGATAATTCCTATAGAATTTAGGGATTGGGGCCACAAACAAATGCTTTAAGTATTGCAATTACTTCCCCTTTTGTTAAAGGGTTTTGAAAAGCTCTGCCACCTTGGCCCCAAAAAGGTCGGAATTCTCCAGGGGAGCATCCAGAAGTTTAGCCCTGATGTTGTCAGGTAGGGGCTGGTGTCTCAGCCAAAAGTACCTTCTGAGCACTGAAGCAGAAGCTGCAGATCTGGCTGAGGCCTCTGCAGCATCATAGGTGCATCTGAATGTCTTGTCACTTGAGAGGACAAGGAAATGAGGTTAGATATTTGAGCCTTACAAGGCGAGTCTGGGAGATCAGCCAAAAGTTTAGAAACCTGAGTTACAAGGGCCAGGGCATACTTAGACATGTGCATCTGGTAGTTAACAGCCCTGAAAGCCAAAATGGCAGAGGTGTATACCTTTTTCTAATGTGTTCCATAGTATTGCTGTCCTTATCAGTTGGAAGGACAGTGGTGGAGGGAAGTAATCTAGAGGGCTTGTCTGCAGAGACTGAAACAGTGGCAGGGTCTGCAACAGGGCATTTTGTTCAGAAATGTGGCCCCTTCTGGGACCTTATAAAACCAGTCAGGCCTTCTAGGGGCTGGTAGTTGGGCTTCAGGGTTTTAGAGGCTGCATTGAAGGTGTCTAAAAAGGCTGGTAAGACTGGAGGAATGGCAGAGGGTGAAAGGGTGTCCATTTGTAAGATTTCATAGTACCTCTTTTGAACCTCAGATATCTCAGTGGAATCCCATTTAAAAAATTCTCTCATTCAAGAGATAGTTTCAGGAAAGGTGAGGTCCTCTCCTGGGGAGTCTGCCTCAGCAGAGTCCTCCTCGGGGAGGCATACCCAAGGGAGAAGGCATTTGAGAGACATAGGAAAGGGAGCCCTCTGAAGAGGAATCTGAGGAGTCTTTGGCTTCAAGAGGAAGAGGATCTTCAGTCTGAGGCCTAAGACTAATAAATGGGGGCAGCGAGAAGAAAGGCTGGCACTGAAAGCCTCAGGGCCATGAAGGCATTAAATAAGCTCTGAGAGAAAGCTTGCCAATCAGGCAAGCTTTCAGAATACGAGACACATGTTTTGTCTGTTGCTTCCTTTTTAAGGAAGGGACAGGCCTGGAGGGCATAGGGCCTTAGGAGAGCCTAGGTACAGACTGTTCTAAAGCAGTGGGAGGACCGGTCTGGGAGTCCATTGTGAGCCAAGGTTCCCCCTCATTGTTTGTGCCCGACACCTGAAAAACCTCCATAGACATACTTTCAGCCCGAACGGTACCCATTATACCTGAATCCGCTGATTCTGTACATTCTTCCAGGGTGAACATTAGCCACAGGGGACTTAACGTCAGGTGGAGGAGGTGCAGCAATAGATTCAGGCCTGAAAACTTTGGCCTTCTTTTTTGGTGGTTCAGTGGTCTGACCAGACAGCCCTTCCATCACCAAAGCCAGACGTTTAAGATGCTGGTTTTCTAGAAAGTTGTTTAAAACATGCAGACAGCTGTGGAGAGGCCTGACACATCACACAGGTTTTATGGGCATGTTTGTGCCCTAGGCGGCAGAAAAGGCAGAGGTCATGGGCATCCTTATGGGGGATCTGACCTCTGCACCTACACTTTCCTTTCCTGTGTGACATGAGCCTAAGCAGGCATGCAGTGACCAAAAAGAGAAGAAGAAAATAGCCCCAACAGGGTACTTATCTTAAATTCAAAGGATCTGACAGCAGAAACAGCAGGATGAGCTGGCATTCGACTGGTGGCAGAGAAGTTCTGAGGAAAGGTACATGCAGATGTCACTTTTATGGCCAACACACCGTACGGCCAGTGTCAGATGTCACACGTACCTCACAGTGACTACAGCATTTGTATACTGACCAGACGTTCGGGTTGCTAAGCAGAGGATAACCCAAAGGTTTTGAATACTGCAACATGGGAATAGAAGGACATCAAATGCTTTTTAATTTCTGCTTACTGGTTTCATTTTCTTTCTTTTTTTTACCAGTTTGCATCTGCAGGGCTTTTCACTCTAGAGTTTACTCAAAGAGTACCTCCCACCAAGCTGACATCACCTTCTTTTCCCACCCTTTTTTTCCCTACTTTAAATATACCAATGCTGACACTTCCAGGATTGTTTTCATTCCCCTGATAAAACTAATGCTAAAGCAATTTAGTTCTGATGTTTTCCTATTGACTGTGAGCACTTGCACATTTATTTTACTCTAGATTAAAAGACGGCATTTGTTATTTCATAGCAGTGCAATTTGTCTGATTTTTTTTGTTCAAGTTCATGTCTATATTTAAATAATAATTTTAGTTTCCAATTGCTGATTGTACTTTACTTAAAAAAAGCCAATGAAAATAAGATAGACAACTGAAAATACAATTTTGTTTTTTAATTTTACATAAAGCCAAATAAGGTCACAAAGTCCTTGGGTGCTTTCATTTCCTGGTGCCGCAATTTGTTTTAAATGATTGCTTGTGTGAAAATAGGTGAAGGCTGCCAGCCTAGCCAGATAGAATTTTGTAGATAATTCTGTCATTTGTAAATATTAATATAAGCCACAGGCTTGTTCTCTTAAATGGAAGAAAATGACGTTACATGTGGAACTGCAAAAATGTAACAACAGTGCACTCTACTGTAACAAAGCTGATAAGTCAATCACTGTGATATTCTTTGATCTAAAACTCTGAGCCAAGATGTCTAGATAAAGGCATTCTGCCTATTGTTTTGAGGGCAGAGTTAATGGCTAGAATTTGCATGTATAATTTATTTTATTGCTCTGGCTTCCTGATCAGCTGCAAGATCAAACAGGCTATTAACCTATGTGCTTCTGTTAGCCTGGGAACCAGAAAGAAATGATGTAATCTAAAATTAATCAGTGGTACTGTGTTATCAATTTAAGGACACAAAAAAATTAGGGCATTGAGCATTTGTCCTGAGAACATCCAACTCATCATTTTGCCTGTGTCTGTATGTAAGTAGCATCTTAGACTTTAGTGTTTCTCTTAGAAATAGCTAGGAAATAGGAAGATTCGACTAAGTGTTTTTCTGTGTTGATGTCAGAACTATTCTACCATATTATTTTAAGCATTTTCCTGTGATCTCTGAACTCTTGACTAGCACTGTGTAGTAAGAAGTATTGTCTTGTATTTTTATTATTTATTATTAAACATTTTAAACCTTTCAATTGTTGCAATTTTGTTTAGAGATAATTTAAGCTCTAAGAGTACATTGCATGTATGTAGTGATATTGTACAAAGCCACTCCAATAGCCATGCTGTTCAGTCACACTTACCATTTGGATAATAATAATATTGCACAGTATTATTGGACACCCTTTCATAAGTGCCTTTTGGTAGCTGATAAATATTAGTGGGCAGCGGCAGTGTTTTCTACCATATAATCTGGGTAAAAGGTGCACAGCTGGAGAATCTGTGCCAGCCTTCCCCAGGAGTGTCTGTGCGGTTGTATGTAACACTTATATAAGTGTGTGTGTGTCAGCTACTTGGGCAGGGAGATGAAGCATTGGTTGGACAGAAAGGCTGCTGGAGGTTTTAGCTTGCCCACTAGGCTGAGATCTGGACCCTGTAGCTGTGCCAGTGCGGAGTCTTATTGGGGACCTGGAGAGAAAGGAGAAACCAGCCCTAAACTGACTGATCTCTGTGTGCTCTTAAGGGAAATTGTACTTTACTGTGTGGGTATTTATTATCTTTTCCCTTAATGGACGCCCCTCAATGGTGTTACTGGAGAGGATTGAGGCTCCTTGATTGCTGGACCAGTGCACGGGCGTCACAGCTTGCATACCACTCAGCTGTCCAGAATTGTCAGAATTTTTAAGTTAATATGTGGTATTTTGGCTAAATGCCCACTGAAATATGACTCCTCAGTGCTGCCATGGATCTTGGACTGAAAGCTGAAGTCTGCCATTATTTTCCACTTGCTAAGCAGCCTTTTGCTATTTACTAGGTATAAAAAAAACTGAAAAGTATGTGTGCAAGTTTGTCTGTGCATGTGAGTGTATGCTTGCATGACAGTGAGAAGCAGATCAGTCTTCGTTATTTTATACTCGCTAAGAACACTTTTGATGTTTAGCGAGTGTAAAAGTAAAAGAAACAAAGAAAGAAAATTGTGTGTATGTGTTTGTTTTTGTCTGCATGTGTGAGCGTATGTGTGCTTGCTTGCGTGAAAGCAGAAGTGTGTGTGTGTGTGTGTGTGTGTGTGTGTGTGTGAGTGTGTGTGTGTGTGTGTGTGTGTGTGTGTGTGTGAGGCACTCAGTCAGATTGCTAGACCAGTGGCAGCCGCAGTTCAGAGATTTGTATACCTCTTGACCTCATACCTGAAGAAAATTGCAAAGATTATTGAATAACAGGACTTATGTTTAGCATTTTCTGAACCACAAATATCTTTGGGGGTGAGGAGTAAGATCAATTGAGCTGTAGCAGCAGAGTTCAGAAGTTTGAATACCTCTCGACCTCGTAGCTCAAGAAATATGGATAAAGCCTAAGACAAAGGGGATACAAAGGATTAAGAATAGGAACAGATTTTAAATATTGCTATTATAAAATTACAAAGTTGTTATAACATGGTTTGTTTTCACGTGCATTTTCTGAAGGAAACAAAAAATGAAGATCAAATGTATGTCATTATTTATTGAATTCATTCCCCCAACGACTGGCAACAAACCACACATTTTAGGAGTGAGGGACCCCCCCCCAAAAAAAATTAAGTCGTTATCTGGATATTTGTTTGAAAATGTAATATTTTGGGTATAAAATTCTTCCTCCAACATCATTTACATATAATAACAGCAAGTTTGAAATATTAGGCAGAGGAACTACTTTACATCAAAAAAAAAAAAAAAAAATATATATATATATATATATATATATATATATATATATATATAAAATAATATAGTAATAAAAAACAAGTAAAGCACAATTTTACATACAGCCTGCAACTTCGGGCCCCATAACACTCCTGGGTAGGCATTATTTACACAATGACATTATTGCTTGTGTTGGAAATAGTATCTGAGTTTCCAATTTTCTCATTTGTCTGCTAGTGCTGGGTCTTAAGAAAAGCGAGGTAAAGTGCCATAGTTTGATAATTTTATCAGTGCTGTTGTACAAACTGGTGCATTGCTGGTATACCTGCAGAATGGCAGTGACAATGTTCGTATATGTCCTTTCTTTTGGTCTTGTCAATTGTTCAAATATAGATTAAACAGCATTTCAGAACATTGTTACTGAAAGCTCTCAGGCAGTAAACATTTTTAAAGATGCAGTGAATTCTTCCCTAGATATGATATACCAATAGAAACTCCAATGTCTTTTTAAAACATTCACGGACAGCTGTCAATAACTTAATGTTCTAAAATGTTCTTTTGCAGTTACTATTAGCCAGTTTTTTGAACAATCAGCAATACTAAACAAAAATCATTATCATTTTACTCCATAACAGTTTTTTAGTGGTTTACTCCCATTTGACGATATTGTGGCTATGGAAATGGAAACACAGATGATTTACATATTAAATTAATGTTATTCCAGATTGTATGTAAGGAGGTGTACATTCCAAATATGCTTCCTTCTCTGAAATAAGAAACCCAAACTTGCATATTTAGGTTTTATAGCTAACCTGGTTTGATTTATCACTGAGTGAATGCTTATCTTAGTTTACCCATATACATACAAATATCATTCTAATAATCAAATATTCTTGTTCACTGTGCCATCTGCATTATATTATTTTAATAATTCCTCCTTTATTTACTGTAAGAAACTCCTGTTAAATTGCTGTTTTGGTGTTTTTTGGAACTGCATTAACAACTAGTATCATTGTAACAATAACAATAATTGTGGCTTGAATGGCTTCTATATATTAAGCAGAATTGTACTACATGTGCCACCATCTGAACTAGTTTGTGAATAGGGTAGTCACACTAACTTTGAAAATCAAGTGCTCATGCTTTGAGACCCATACTCCTTTAAAGAGCAAACTTTACTTTCCATTACATCTACTAGGGGAGGATTAATGGGGCACCCATATTGTTCCTGATTTGATCCTGAAAAGAGGCACCTGTGCACAACAGATTTAAACCACTAGCAAATTAATAATAGCAACAACAACAACAAAACATCAATTACAATAATAATAATGCGAAGAAAATAGCCTTGCTAAATAATAGTTTAGGTCATGTCACCCTCTGGATAAATACATGTAGGGGCCTGTCATCTTTGTTGAAATCTGGGCTGTAGAGACACATTAGAGGCCTGGTGTCTTTAAATGACTGGAAAGAACTGGTTAGTAGATGAAATTGGGTGCACTGATCAAGAGAGAAGTATTGATTTGTAGGAGACAGGATTAGTAAATGAAAGATATAATTACAAGGAAAAGGTGAAATGGTTAAAGGCTATGGAATATTCTGCTTTTGTCATGTCAGGAGACTGGGGAAAAAGATGAGGGGAAATTGAAGCACTTTTGATGAGGGGGTGGCACTGTTATACAGATATCTCAAAGAGATGGGTAAGTGGTTTGAGGTATTCAGGCATGAACATACCTAGCCAGATTCCATAATTTTAGAATAACAGTGGGTAGGGTTCCACTGGGGCATCAGTACTCCAGAGAGAGCAGTACCTACTTCATACACAAATATAAGCCTGTAGGAGGGTTTCTAAGTTTACCTGCTTTTTTTATTTCTCCAAGTCTTTTGGGTTTCTAATACCATGATAGGAATGGTATGATTAAAATTCATGAAATTAGAATTGTTTCAGGCTTTGCTGCTAGCCAGAAGTGCTTTTTGCAGCACCTGCAGTGAACCCAGTAATGATGACTTCTGCAATTCGTATGGAGATACATGTATCGGTACCATATCTAAGTATGATTGTCAATTATTTTTTTATAAGACACATTGGTCCTACTACTACTACTGGAACTGTCTGGGTATCCTTCTTCCACATTGCCATTGTTTCTGCTTGCAAATCCTGGTATTTTAAGACTTTGTCTCTCTCTGTGTAAGACACTGTAGTCACTGGGTGTAGCAGTTTCAGTGATCAATGCTACATTTCTCTTCTTTCCATGGATTACTATAGCTAGTTTTCTCGCAACTATTTTTTGAACTGTTGGTAATGGGTGATCCCATGTGATATAAACTTCATTTTCTATAATGCTTTCTGGCTTATGTTTCCAGTGTTTTTCAGCAACTTCAATACCATAATGTTTGCACAGTCCTTCTACCATTAGTATATCACAATCATCAACAAGTTCTGTTTGACAAAACCTAGAGTTGCCTCTTTCTGCCACATGTTCAATGGACTTGTAAACCAACGTATATGCAGTCCACTATCTTGGGCCACCAATATTAATCTTTCATCTTTTGGTTTAAATTCACCTCTCCTTAACCATTCCTGCATTTGATCCTGATCAATATGAGGTTGTTCCAAGAGTTTTCTATACTTGCAACTATATTTATGCATTTTCTACATTTATTGCCTTCTCATCTGATCCTTTACCTTATATGCTTTCGTTTGTTTTTAAGCACATTCAGCTGCTGCCTGATTTTTATCTACTTCTGGTTTGATTTCCATTCCTGCTTGATGCCAATATGCGTCTGTTAAACTAAGCAGGAAAGTCATCTTAGACTTATTCTCCTCATGTTTCAAAAATTCCACTATGCTTGGGTCTTGTGAGGTCAGCACATATGTATGCAGTGCCACGATTGCAGATCTACATATATATAACCAATTTCGAATGGAGAATATATAATGTTGGTATGCACTGATTTTTATAAATCATTTGATGAGCATGAAGCATCCCTCTTGTTTTCCTGTCCAGCCTATCTAGCACCTTTTGGGGCCAGTCAATCAGTCCAAAATAGTAAGCTAGGACAGGAAGAGCAAACTGGTTTATCACTTGGACTTTGTTCCTAGTGGTCAATGCTGTTTTCAGTATTAATTTAAGTCTTCTAAAACAGTGGTCTCCAACCTTTTTTGCACCAAGGAATGGTTTCATGTAAGAGAATTTTTCCGCAGACCAGCCATCATACACACATAATAAAGTGCATAATATTTATTTATTTATTTATTTGATATTTGTTTACTGGGTAGGCCCGACTGAACTAGAAATCCATTTTCAGCTGAGACCTGGTGAGAAAAGCTCCAAAGTACAATAAGAAGACAATTGGAATAATTACCAAAAAAAAAATCATTCTACTTAATAGCATAGCATTGATCTACTATGGTTGAGAGGTACATAAACCTAATGGCAAACTTATTGACTTTAAGTTTATAAGAACAATATTTTAAATCTGTCTCTATTATTTGGCTCTGTCCAACATAGCTCTCAACTGTACAGATTTTCGCAGAATGTCCAGATTTGTGCTCCATATTGTTGGTCTGTTTCTCATAAAATTGTTTTCTGGCAAATCACTGGCAGATCATTGAAGTTTGAAGTCAGAAAATAATGACAGACAGTTGAGTTTCATACTTCATACCCTTCAGAAAATTTGTGTTAATGCAAAACATGTATTTCCATCTATGCTCTAAGTTTGTAAGAGCAGTACTTAAAAGTGTCCCTATTTTTGGGCCTTTGTACCCCTCATTATTTTTGGCTTGTCCAGATTTCTTGATCTAAGCGGTTGAGAGAGATGTCCAGATTTGTTGTGTTAGAGGTTATGTATGGTCGAGAGTTAGACAAATTTTATTGCTGCTGATGCTGCCAGGGATCACTCTCACTTTTTTCTCTCTCTCTCTCTCCATGTCTCTCTCTCTATCTCTCTGACACACACACAGTCTCTTTTGCTTTCATGCATGCATTAAGTCACACATGCAGACAGAAACACACAATTTCTTTTGCAGTCATTCATGCATCCGCTCATACATTAGTCACAGTCTCTCCCAATCTCACATACGCTGTCACTTCCTCATTCATACATGCATTTATTCACACATCGCTCTCACTCTCTTGAACTCTCTTAAACACACAGTCACTTCCTCATTCATACATGCAATCACTCACATATTGCTCTCACTCTCCAGATCTCAGACACACACACACACACACACACACACACACACACACACACACACACACACACACACACACACACACACACACACACAAACACACACACATACACACACACAGTCACTTCCTCATTCGTACATGCATTCATTCACACATCGCTCTCACTCTGCTGATCTCTCTCTAACACACGGTCACTTTTGCTTTCATGCACACATTCATTCACACATTCAGACTGAAACACACACACACACACACACACACACACACACACACACACACACACACACACACACACACACACACACACTCACACACACATTCACTTTTTCATTTCACTCCATGCCCAGTACTGGCTCATAGCCTGGTGGTTGGGGACCGGTCGCTGTTCTAAAATATTCCTTACTAAGTTTTATTCACATTTATTCATGTTTTATTGTAGAGCCTTCATCAGTTCCCAAGTATTTGTGCACTTCCTCTTGCTCATGTTCTTTTATTTCACATTCTTGTCCAAAACTGATGTTTTGTTGATGATGCATTTTTTTCTGCTTTAGAGGTTACTTTTGCACATTTATGAAGATCAAATGACATTCTTACATCATCTGAAAAAGTTTTGACCACCTGCAGTTGTGCTTTCAGTTCCTCATCTAATGAACTATACAGTTTTAAATCATCTACAAAAAAGATGAAACATCTTTACGCTTTGTTGTTTTCTGGGAGCCAAACTGTAGCAGTGACCCAGACAGCTTAATGGGTTAAGGGCAAGACAAAAGAGCAGTGGTGACAAAAAAGTCACTATCTTATCATTTTTAAGCACTCATATCCATGAACATGGGATACTGTCAAATGTTGTTTGTAGTCTATCCATGCCATTCTTAGATTCTTCCCCTTTTTACAGTTCTTCATTATGACTTTATTTAACAACAAATGATTTTTTTTTTGTTCTATATGACCTTCTTTTATTACCATTTTGTTCTATTGCCATGATTGAGTTTTCTTCTAAATGACCATAAACTGCTGGCATCAATCCAAGTGTATAGTTTATATGACATTGGAAGGCAAGTTAATGGTCTATAGTTTTTAGGATAGCTTGCAGATTCGCTCTTAAGTAGGAGGATTGTTTTTCCTGTTCATAGGTTCATAGGTTCATACTAGGCTATCTGCCCTGGGGCATTTATAAGCCTAGCCCGATTGTGTTTGGCTTACGCCACCCCTTGATTTGAGTATACTGTGCCCTTTTTAAAGTTTAGTTTACTGTGCCTCTGTCTAATAGTGACACGGAAGTAATCCCCGGGACAAACCTACGATCCCCCATCCACTCATCAAGATTCTTCTTGAAGAGAGTCAGTGAGGTGCTCTGCCTAACATGAATTGGAATTCTATTTCAGAGCAAAGGGAGCCTCTGGGTTATGAATCTGTCCCTCCAGCATGTTCTATTTATTTCTGTGCTGAGATTCAAGTCCCTCGAGCGCGTGGCTCTAAGGGATTTAGATTTACTGAGGTGGAGCATGTCCATTTATTCTGGGTTGGACATAGCTTTATATGTCAGACATAGATCACCTCGAAGTAGGCGGTATGCAACTGAGTAGAGCTGGAGTTTTTTTAACCGAGCAGCATATAGCATCTGTTTGAGTCCCTTGATCCTCCTGGTGAGGTACTTTTGGGGTCTTTCTAATTGCTGCAGGTGTCTGGTAAGGTACATCCCAAAGGGGGCATTGTATTCTATGATGGGCCTGATGAGGGATGAATAAAGGGGCACGATTACCTCTCTTGATCTAGATGTGAATCCTTTCATGATGAGGTGGGCTATGTAGAAGGTCTTTCTAACCACTTTGGCAATGTGGTTGTCAAAGGAGAAATTGCTATCAACTTGGGTCCCCAGATCCCTAATTTCTTTCTCTGTACTTAATGGGTTACCACCTATGTGGTAATTTGTGAGCACATTGTTTTTGCCAAAGGGTATGACTATACACTTTTTGGCATTTAGCTTTAGACCATGGCTCTGGCATCAGTTATCCGTCTCTGCAAGACCTTTTTGAAGGATGTTTGTGTCAGCTGGAGAGTCAATTATGGCGCCCAGTTTGTAGTCATCTGCGAACTTGGTGAGCCATAGTCCTCCCACATTGGCCTGTACCTCAGAAAAGTAAATACTGAACAAGAGAGGTCCCAGGACAGAACCTTGTGGGACACCACTTGTGACCGGTTTCGAGTCTGACATGGCTCCAGCAACTCTGACTCTGTGGGTTCTCTCTTTGAGTCAGTTTGCGACCCATCTTGTGACATAGGGGTTTATATTTAGGCTGGATAGCTTATCTATGATGCCCGAGTGGGGTATTGTGTCAAATGCCTTTGCAAGGTAGAGATAGGCTATGTGGACTACCTTCCCTTCATCTATGGCCTTGGTGACTCTTTCGAAGAAGTCGACCAGGTTCAAAAGGCAGGATCTGCCCTTGACGAAGCCAAATTGGGTAGGATCTAGTGTCTGTAGGTCCCCAATGCCTTTGTTAATGAGTTCCATGATGATCCTGTCCATAGCCTTGCAGACTAGGCTAGTCAGGTTTATGGGGCGATAGTTTCCAGGGTCCGCAGAGGCGCCACCTTTGTGGAGTGGGACCACTGTTGCTGTACGCCATTCTTTGGGAACATATCCTGTAGTGAGGCTGAGATTGTACAGCAGTTTTACTTGAGGGATTACTTCTTCTTGGAGTTCATGTAGGACGCAACCCAGGATGCCATCTGGTCCCATGGAAGCAGTGTTTTTTGCTTTGGAGAGGGCGGCCTTCACCTGAGCATCAGAGATGTTTGGGAGGCTGCACTCTGCCGGGATAGATACTTGCTCTTTTGGGAGGGAGGGGGTGGAGAAGTTTGCACTGAACATGTCTGCCAGGATATTGGCGATGTCTGTGGGTTTAGTGTATTTTTTGTCATTTAGAATCAACTCAGAACAAGTCTGGGAGTTGCATACCAGGTTCCTAACATAACTGAAAAAAGCCTTATGATTGTCTTTAGTGTCCTGTGCAATTTTTCTCTCGAAGCTGGCCTTGGAGGATTTTATGAGGGATCGTAATTTTTTGCTAGTACTGATCAGAGATGCCTTCCCTTTTAGGGATTTTGCTCTATCATGTAGTAGCTTCCTCCTTCTGTTGTACAGTTTATTTATGGCTGGGGTCCACCAGACTGGATGCCTGCCTTTGGATGATTGGGTCTTGATTTTGTTTGGGATAGCATGATCCATACATTCCTGGAGATGTCCGTAGAATGTGTTTATATAGGATTCTGCAGTTTGGGCCGTAGTTTCCACTGGCTCTGGGGCCTTGAAGGATTCCACTTCGGTTTTGAGAAGTGTGAAGTTCGCTTTTGAGAAGTTTTTCACTGTGGTTTTCTGGGCTGGGGGTGGGGTCGGGATGTGGATATCCAGTGAAATTAATTTATGGTCTGATCTTACCAATGAGGGATATACTTCTGGTATGGAGCATAGAGTCCCCATGTTGGTAATGATCAGGTCTAGTATGTTTTCCCCTCTTGTGGGAGTGGTGACTAGTTGTTTCATAGCATTTGAGTTTATAAATTCCAGGAACCTTTGGGCTAAGGTGCTGGGGCTTGAGTAATGCTCCCAGTCTATCTTTGGGTAGTTGAAGTCGCCCAATATAATGGTGTTTGGAGAGATCTTCATGTTCTCCAATGTTTTTAGGAAAGCCGAGTGGGATTCCTGACTTTGAGAGGGTGGTCTGTAGCATGCTATAAACTGAAAAGCAGTCTTGCCCACTGTCAGTTGCACCTGGATGGTCTCCGATACTTCGTGCAATGCTACTAACCTGGAGGTGTGGATATCCTTGATAAATATGGAAACTCCCCCTCCTTTTGTGGTTCGGTCCGGGTTTTGGGGCCGAAAAGCATGATATGAGGTATAACCTGGTAGTGCTGGGGTGCTCTCTGGAGCCTTGAACCAGGTTTCTGTCACTGCACAGATATCGATGTTCTTCAAACTGAAGAGAGCTTCGAGTGCATGCATCTTGAGGTTAAGACTTCTGGCGTTCAGCAGCATTACCCTTAGTTTCTTGTTCCTTGTACTGTCTATGGAGGTGGGTTTGACTTTTGAGCCTTGCCTAAAAAAGGCGCTATGGGGGTGGCAAGAGCGTTTGCCAATATCCGAAAGCCCAGGGGTGACAGGTGCAAGCCATCCCTAGAGAAGCAACGTGGCTTGTCAAGCATGTCATCCCAGGCTGACAGACACTGGATCCTCTTTGAATGACACCAAACTTTTAGCCAATTGTTAAAATCGATCATTTTGTCTTTATACTTTGGCATCATTCTAGGTGAGGGTAAGATGCTGCTCATGGTCAGGTCATACCGGCCTGGGCTACATGATCAGAGAGCTCCTCTATGTCTCTTTTTATGTAGTCGAGGGAGGTACGTCTCAGGTCATTCACTCCAGCATGTACAATGACTGAGTCATATTTGTATTTGCTTTGGAGTGACCTGAGTGCTTGCATTATGTGGCGGATCCTAGCACCCAACAGGCAGCTCACTGTGACCTCTTTATTCAGCCTGGTGAGCGGGACGTCAGTGTGTCTGACAATAGAGTCACCTATTACAAGAGTATCAGGTGTGTTATTCAGCCTTAAGGGCTGTGACTGCTTGGCACACTGACTTTGTGTGCTATATGTTGCACGTGTTTTGTTTTGGGGTAGCGTTTGCTTGGATGTCTGCTTTGGAGGTCTCTGTTGCTTAGGTAGATTTTTATTTAGAGCCTCCGAGTGTGTTTTTGTGTTTTTATGTGTTTGGTTCGCTGTTGTGGTGGGACTATGTGATACTGGAATTGTGCTGTGTGAGGTTACCTTCTCCTCCTGACTGGTTACACCAGTTTTGAGATGAGAGAGCTCAGCCTCCAGTTTGGCAATATGGTTGCATCTCTCACATATATTCCAACCTGTTTTTTGTTAACCAGGCTGGTGTCTGTTCATATAAATAGTTCTTTCACTTGACTAAATCTTCATGCACAGATGTTAATACTTTTAGCTAGAAGTTAGGTACTGCATCTGGGCCTGGGGTTTACCAATTAGGAGTGTTTCTTAACTTTGTTCCAATCTTTCTGATTGTTACTTCATCCCATTTCTTATCCTGTACATTTAAACTTCTTATTCTTTCTTTTACTTCTTCTGTCTATTTAGCATTTTTGTTATGTTTCATTGGATCTTCATATATATTTCTTCTTTTTTTGGTGGTGTTTCAATTCCTTTTGCCTGTTTCCCAATTCTTTATAAAACGTTTTTGGGTCATCAATTCATTGTTTATTTTGTATTTTTCCTTTATATTTTTCTGCATATCTTCTACATTTTTCTACCGGTGCTGATATTTTTAGTTTATTATCTGTGATAGTGCACAATAGATCCTGATCTGTTATAATACTGCATGCTGCTTTTATCATGTCTTTCTGAGTATTTTTGTTGATCTGTTCCCTCTTCTATACCATTCTAACAGTGACATTTCTTGTCTTAATAGCTTTCGTTTTCTCTGTTCAGTACCTCCATGATGGCATTTGATTTTTCTCCTTCCTATCTCTTACTGCCAAGTGTTGTTGTGGTAAGAGTTTATGTATTATTAATGTAGCTGCACTGTAGCATATCCTATTTACTTCTGTAATATCACATGAATCTCTATGGACAGTCCTAATTACTGTGTTCATTTGTTTTATCAAACTTCTAATTTGTGTGGTTTTATTGAACTTATGCAGTCTATTTCTTTCATTGATCTTAATATGCCTGTTCAGCTCTATTAAATCAAGCAACTCTTATTTTAGATCATTTTCTTCTAACTTGAGGGCACATTCTTTGTTCTCCATTTCCTTTGGGCATTCTATAGAAAGTTCCAGAGCATCTTCCAGTGATGTTCTCTTCAGTTTCATCCAGTGTCATCCATTGCTCTTTAATATGGGAACTCACTAGCCTATCACTCCTCAACATTGACTGTGTCAGAGTTGTCACAGTTTCCTGTTCCTCCCCTTCCTGTCCAACTCTAACTGAATGTCTGTACTGCTTTCCTGTGGAAGGCTCCAAGGTATCTTCATATGACGACTGATCAGATGCTTCCCACTCCACTCGTTTCTCCTTAATTTGGGTTACCATTGTTCTATCTTGCTGTGATATTATCGAAGTTAAAATTTGTACACCGAATACTTAATTTTGCAGGTAATCCATAACCTCAGCTTCAGCTTCTTTAACTTTTCCATTATGAATCCTCTTTTCTGCTTTTCCTCTTTGTTTTTTTTTTATTTTTTGTATTGTAAAATGTTCCATGGTCTGATGCCTTTGCT
Source organism: Protopterus annectens (assembly GCF_019279795.1). Taxonomy (NCBI): domain Eukaryota; kingdom Metazoa; phylum Chordata; order Ceratodontiformes; family Protopteridae; genus Protopterus; species Protopterus annectens. The sequence goes on along the minus strand of NC_056744.1, from coordinate 1,354,863,271 downwards.
TGTATTTCTCTTCAGATATGTTTGGTGCTGCTCTTTTTGTATTGGTTAGTTTTGCTTTCTCCTTTGCATAAATATTGCACCATATTAAATCTCTCTTTCTTTCTCATGTCCATATTTTTGCTTCAGATGTCTCCTGCTCCTCCTGTTTCTCCTTACTTGGGGGACTCATTGTTCCATCATGCTGTGATATAATTGTGTAAGAGTCTCTACACTGAATCCTTCAATTTGCTTCTGTTTTTAAACTTCTACTTGAATAATTTTCTGTTCTGTGTGCCCACTTTTTGTTCTTATTTTTTTTATTGTGAAATTTTCCATATCTGGATCGCCTTTGCCTGTATCTCTCTTCAAATATCTTTGGGGCTGCCTTTTTTGTTTTGATTATTCTGGCTATCTCTTTATCTTTGCATAAATATTGCACCATATCAAATCTCTTTCTTTCCCATGTCCATATTTCTTTTTAATACCTTTCAAAAGTCTCTAGATTTTGTTCTTTATATTTTCACACTTCTTCAGTTGCTTCTTTTTCCAAATGGCCCAAAGTTTCTTTATCTGTATAGTGTTTTTCATGGATCTGTTATATTAATGAATACAAATTTGCATTTGAAGCTTCTGACACGTTTTCTTGTGGAAGTATTTTTCTTTCCTCTAATTTCTCTCTTAATCTTTTAGTATATCTTCTGTCTGGGAATTCTGGACTTCTTGCATAATAGTGACAATACATAATTTCTTTCTTATCCTCAATAGTCCACTCTATCATCTGTATGGCTCTTTTTCTGGCCTATCAGTTTTTGTGACTTTTGTGGACTGCTAATTCCTTCTGCGGGGGGGGGGGGCATCCTCCTCTTGGGGCTGGCCTAACCCCATTGTAGGAATGTTTCTGTATCTTGAGGATTCTACGTGGTCATTTTTTCCAGTCCTGGCACCAGTGTGCTTACCAGAATGAGGCGCTTGTTTATCTTGGGTCCTGTGCACCAAGCTATCTTTTTTTAAGCTACTTCTGTCCATGATATATGCTATATAAACTACAGTCTATATATCAGTGTTGTCTTGGTGAGATTGTGAAAAACAGGGTCCACCGTGTGAAGGTACTCACAAAGACTGAAGGACAAATTAATTTCCAGCAATACTACTCTCCTTTACTTGTTGATTTATTATATCTCCATTCAGACTCCATACCTGCATTTTAGCCAAACATATGCACTGACAGAGTCACAAATCATGTACCAGATGTCTTTTGCATCCTAAATGAATGGATTCCCAAAGTCAGTATTAACACCTCTATATCTGCATTTATACAGTCTGTAGTTCCAATCGACTGACATATATTTCAGCAAAAATTCCAAGCTTTACTAAGGCTGTACAACCATATTAAGTAAGGGGTACAGCTGGGTGTGGGGCTTGCTCCCCATTTCACTCAGGTCTACTACAGAGAGAGAATAGTAAAAGTTTTATTTACAAATTATAGCATGAGTTGAACAGAGCTCTAGGACAGACTTGATTTAACATGATAGATGATTCCCCTTGATTAAGTTTCTTGCTTGCTTGATATGATATATGCTTAGACTACCCTTTTTGCATCAGGAATATTATGCTTCTTTGAACAAGCTCTTGTTCACAATATTTTTGAAACTCTATAGTGTGGCTTCTTGTCTGGTTTCAGATGCTGGTAATTCCATATTGCTGGGGTCAATTTAGAGAAGGGTGTTTTAACAGTGGTGGTTTTGAATCTGACAAGAGATCATCAATATGTGGTAATGTGGATGAACGTTTTAGTGGGCTCTTTGACTATAAGCTTATTAAGAACATATGAACCTAAGATGTTATTAGCACATTATTAGGTTATGCTGCTGAAGAAGTTTAGAGGACAGGGTTATTTCCAGCTTCATGTTTTAGGTTTTCTACTAAACATATGGAACAGGGCACACAGAAGTGCTTAAACAGCTGATGATGAGTATAGAGTATTCAGGTGCACAGAAAATGTTGACTGATTATAGGGAATACAGGAGTACCTAAAATGCTACTGATGAGTAGAGGGTGTGCAGGTTTTATATAAACACCAGAGGATGAGCGTAGTGTATACACGTGTATATAAACTGCTGCTGCTAAGTATAGGGTGTGCAGAAGTACATAAATCGCTGCAAGCATGGTGAGTGCAGGTGTACTGGCTGATGACAAAACAGCAGCACTGGTAATCGATGAGAGTATGAGGTAGTTTTTTTTTTTTTTTAATTCCTGGTAGGCAACCATATATGAGCAGTGGACACATTTGCTGGACAAACTACAGTGTATTCTTTTTGCTGCCACCTGGCAGCGATCTCACAGACTGTTACCATTCCTCTCAACTGTCTCTGATTTGAGGAATATTCCTGTTACTGCTTCATATTTTTGTCCCCTCCCTTGTAAAATCATTGTAATCTTCAATGATTTACCAGAAATATCAGTCAGTCAATATTGTCAGAAATTAGATTTTCATCCTTCTTACTCATCAGGGGTACAGGTGTATGTAAACTGCTGCTGATAAGCATAGGGAGTGCAGGCATATAAAAATGCTGATGGTGTTAATAGGGTGTACAGGTATGCAGAAAGAGCTGCTGAGGTATATGGCCAGTTTAATGCATAGGCAAACTGGTCACCATTCATCTAGGTGTCCTTTACTGTGTGCCCTACTAGTGTGAGTGGTTCAGTCAGAAGAGAGCATATGCATGTATGTTCTTAAGTGCCATCAGGGATGTAACTGTGATAACCTGTATGCATCTGGTACGTTTATTCCCATAGGCTATGTATATAATCGACGTGTAACAAACCATGTAACATGTGGTAGTGAGAGTTATACCTATGATCCAGCACTGCCACATGCATGTTATCTGTATGCATTCACAGGTCCCACGGTCCCACTAGCAGGGGCCAGCACAACAGGTCAAACCATACTAGATGTCAGTGCGTCACCTTTAACCCATAATTTTGACACCCTGCTCGAATGCACAATCCATTAACAAAATGTCACTGTCAGCAATGCTAACAATGGATACCACATAAACCTCCCACAGTTGAGAAAGTAGGGAATAAGATGAACCTCTGGCATCCCCTGTGTTTGGCAGTGAACATCCTATGAATGCTAGCCCCTCACAAGTTACATAGAAGTCACCAACACAGATGACATCACTAAGATATATGCTTCTGAGGTGCATGTGCAAGCCATAGGGAAGAGGTGTGTAGGTGGCCATCACCATCATGATCCCTTACCTGACTTGCCCCTTTGGCATCAGTCAGTGGATGTAGATATATATACTTTGGAAAGAGGTCTCTGGGTAAAACTAGCAGTGAATTTGTTTGCTAGTATTTTGGTAATGTCTTTTAGGTCTGAATAAGTGGTGCCATTTTAAATAGGTTCAGCGCAATACTGGATGTTATTCCTTAGATTCTTAACATAACTAAAGAAGGTTTTTTAATTTCCCTTAGTTTCAGCTATTAACATGTGCTTATGGGCTGCTTTAGCATATTTAAAAGTGTTATTCAGGTTTTTAGTAATATTTGCCTTCCCTCCTTTGTCATCATTCTTTCTGGCTACCCCAGTGCTCCTGTCCATCACTGGGTCTACTAGCCTCTTTTACTGCCACCAAACTAGCTCAATTCTAAGCCTTGGACTACCACAGAACCAACTAATATCCCCAGGGGATTGTGCCATTGACGATTTCCTCCAGAATATTTTTTTACTTTAGGAGTTAATCCTTGGTATCTTTCCCCTCCTCTAGGTTCGTCTGTCTCATCTAGTGGCTACTCCATTTTATGGACCATGCCTCCCCATACATGAATACCCCCCAGGAGCTGGGCACATATTTACCTCTCTGTCAGTGCCACAAGCACCCAAGCTGTTAATGGGACCCAAGTTACCTAGGGTAGAATTAGGGCTTTCTCCCACTATGCCACAGTACTGGCCTATGGTTTTAGTAATATTTATAATCCTATCCTTTATATTACATTTTTGGATCTGATGTGTTATGTGGGGAGCTTTTTTTTCTTTTATTGTAAAATTTAGTTATTTTGGAAGAGCACCAGACAGATCTGTTTTGAATTTCACAATTGTTTTTTTTGTTCTTGTGGGGACTACCAGTTGTACTAATTTATCTAAATGAGCATAGAGCTCCTTCATGAAATTAACTGCTGTGTCTTCATGACAGCCAATGCTATCATGACTGAATTTCACAACCTCGTTATAGAATTTGATGATATGCTACAAAAAAGTAATATTTTCTGTAATTTTTATATGCTGTATCAAAATACATATATTTCATGTGTTCTGATACATATACACATGGTTCAGAGTCTGTTGTCTAATGTCACCTAAAAGATATTAGGCTTTACAGAACCAAATGAGACAAGCATTATCGAGGGGTCCTCTCATTAAAATGTTTCAGGAATATCTTGAATAAAGCTGCTCCATTGGCATAGTGGGATAAAACCCAAACTACAGACCAGATGACCTAGATTCGATTACTGGTTTGGGTGACTGATGGCGTGCCAGGGAGGGGTGGGCATTTCAGAAAACCACACATTTTATGAGGAACAGACCAAAAATAAGATGCAAAAATCTGGACATTTGAGAGGTATGCTGCTGCTGTTATCAATTCCTGGGTTCCACAATTCTTTCTCAGCTTTACCATAGAACAACTCTGCCTCTTCAGTAGAATAATACTTTCCTTCAGCCAAAGGTGGATGACCCCTGTCCATTTCTTGTTCCTCAGACCACTTATAATGTTCTTCCCTGTGTTAATCTGGTATTATTTCTTCAGCCGACATGGACCAGAGGTTAGACACTTCTGTGGTAATTAAGATCCCTTGGTGAGCATAGAAGAATCACTTTTGTTGGTGTCTGAGGAAAGGGCGTAGAATGCTTCTCTGTTCCCTGGGCTGATGTCCCTGACATGGTTAGGCTGCTTCTACTGATTTTCCTGCTAAAAAGAAGCATAAAATTCTCCTGTCTGTCTTAATTTAGACAGCAAAGGTTTATTGAGCTTAACTAATTGCCTAGTTCTGGCTCGTAACTTTTCTTATTCTGAAACTACTTGTAAGAGAAAGGAATTGATCAATTTCTGCAGACTCACAGTGTAATGTTGAAACAGCTTGGGGAAAGTTCAGGTTTTACAGCACATGAGACTAAATCCACATAAAGTATTCTTGCAATAAGCTCATTAAAATTCTGTCTGGGTAGTACCCAAACAGAACATGTGGTACATGTGGTACTACAGATGATCAGTTATAAGTCCTCTTCCTGAAGCATTGTTTATGTATAAGAATTGGTGCTGGGTGATTCCTCATCAGTAAGGAACAATAATCTATCTTTCCATATGCCTAGTATTGGAAACTAACTTACCTGTTGAGCTCTTACAATGTAAGAGTGTTCTTTTTTTCTTCCACCATCATCACTAATGCTTCCTGTACTGCTCACCTAAGGACATCTCCTATAACTGCTGTGACAGTTTTTCATACAACTAACAGCAATAGGACCCACCACAGCAACAAACTGAAATGGGTATGCATGTAAAAATTACCCGAATTAGTAGTAGCAGCATAAATTCATATACACTGCCCCATCCCATAAATACATACATACATACATACACAAATACACTGCTTCATACCATATCATAAAATATATCCACTGCCTCTGTTTACATCAGCAGTAAACCCAAGCAAATGAACATCTATGTTGCAGAAAGTATTTAAAACATCCACTTGTTTGTCTGCCTGCAAAGTGAAAGACTGAACCGCTTAGATAGAAAAAAAAAAGAAATGGAACATATGAGCACTACTTCACTACATTTCTAAGTGAAGTGATAATGTTTTCCTAACAGTATGGGGCTGTAAATAAAAGGAACACACAAAGGAAACTGTTAGCACTTCCTAAAGTGCAAATCACCCCTCCCCCAATGTACTGAAACTTGAGCCATCACATTGAAAGTTGTCTGAATGTAAACAATAAGATCACCTGACCTACCAGTTTAATCAAAACAATGAGAGCTACAGGGAATCTTGATGTTCTCCCTTTAAGTAATCACTTTGTTGTTAACTTACTTAAATCAAAGAAAAGAACAAAAAGTAAAGGATTTCTCCACTGAAAGTACTGCCAAAAAAATCCAAATAGTAAATCCAAAAGTAAGGCAAGTACTACCATGCTGTGTATGAAGCAACTTCACTTTACTAAAACAATAAAAGCAATATCACAAGTGCTTTCGGGTAAATCCCTTCATCAGATGATAAGACACTATTAAAAACATAGTATCTAATATAGTACAAAACAAGCAATGAAAATCAATAGTTTACCCTCCTTTTTGCTAGAGCTGGTTTTAAAGGGACAACGTTATTTAATCATGGGGCTTTGTCAGCTCCCAGTCTAAGAATCATAGGTTCATAGGTTCATAGGTTCATACTAGGCTATCTGCCCGAGGGCATTTACAAGCCTAGCCCATCGTTTTGTGGCTTAGGCCACCCCTTTAGTATGGGGAACTATACCCATTATTTTTCTGTGCCTCTGTCGAGCAGTGACACTGAGGTAATCCCTGGGGTATATCTGCGATCTCCCATCCATTGGTCAAGATTTCTCTTGAACAAGGCCAGCAGTGCTCTGCCTCACATGTACGGGATTTTGTTCCACAGCATAGGAGTCTTTGGGTGATGAATCTATCCTCCAGCACGTCCTATTAATAGCCGTGTCAAGGTTTAAGTCTCCGCCCTTGTGGCTCTGATGGATCTAGATTTTTGAGGTGAAGCATATTCATCAAATCTGGGTTTGACATGGCCTTGTATGTTAGGCAAAGGTCACCTCTGAGCGACTGAATAGAGCTGGAGTTCTTTCAGTCGGGCAGCATAGGACAGATTTTGAGACCCTTTATCCTTTTGGTGAGGAACTTTTGTGGCCTCTCCAGCTGCTGCAAGTGTCGGGTCAGATACATTCCGAATGGGGCATTGTACTCAATCATTGGTCTGATGAGTGATGAGTAAAGGGAGACTATGACCTCCCTTGATCTAGATGAGAATCCCTTCATGATAAGGTGGGCAATGTAGAAGGTCTTCCTAACTACTTTAGCTACATGGGTGTCGAATGACAGACTACTATCAACCTGGGTCCCCAGGTCCCTGATAACTTCTTCTGTGCTCAGTGGATTGCCACCTATTTGGTAGCAGCGGTATACCATTGCATCTCTTTGGATTCAGTTTCATTATACAAGTTTCCAATTCTTTGACTTCTGTTTACAACACATATAACCATAAAGGCAAATACATGATCACTATGCAAGTCTACATGTTTCTACAGTGCATTGTGTTATTTTCTTAATCTTATATCTGATAGATGCTTAAAAATTCTATCATTAAGTCTGCAATTTGTTTTTCCTACATAGTATGCAGTACACTGTTGACAGTTTGCAATATAGACAACATTATGCATATTACAGTCAGCATACATATTCAAAAAGTACCTCTTGTTGGTCCTGGGGTGTATAAAACAGTCTCCTTGTAAAATGTGCTTACACATGCTTACACATGCTTACAGTGGGTAACACTGCACCCATATACACAGTATTGCTGTGCACCTGTTCTGCACCCTGCCATGTACTGTGCACCATACCTCACAGGTGTACACACCATTGCTGAATGTGTATTATGTGTCAGTCATGTCTGCTCTAATGCTCACAGCCCCTATGTGTTTGTCCGACATACCTGGGATGATATGTGGACATATATCATTTGTGAATGCCTGATGTCTGATTTACAGATCTCAACATCAGTGGTGCATGTATGACCAATGCAATACTATTACACTGACAACCGTCAGACATACCATGGCTATGGGGAGTGTACACACCCTTATTGATATGCCATGGGACCACATCAATGCATATGTTAATATTACATGAGCATCATTCAAATGCAGTGTCTAACAAATGTGTTAGGTGTTCTGATGCTGACTGTGATGCATATACTTTGTGGGTGGATATGTGTGTACACCCTTATCATGATGGCTTGTTGCACCTACTGTTATGTGTACTACAGCAGTCACTATTCCTGGCAGCGGTATACTAGCATGGGCCATCTGCATTTGCCAGTATATGGTCAGTCTGGCCTACACATGTCCCCCAACCCTGCATGATTGCAAGGTCAACTCATGTGCACATCCCTTGGAGTTCACACACTGCCATCACTACTCCTGTGGAGTCAGGGTTACATCTACCACATCTCCTGAACCTGACTGCGTGCAGATTGTGACTGGGACGAGATGGGTGAAGGCTGCCAGCCTAGTCAAATAGAATTTGATACCTAATTCTGGCATTTGTAAATAAATGTAAAATACAGGCATGTTTTCTTGATAATAAATGTAAAATACAGGCATGTGTTTTTAAATGAAAGAAAAACACTGTAAAATGTGAACTTCAAGATTGTTACAACATTGCCCCCTTGTTGTAAAGAAAAACTAAGTCAAGCCTTTCAAATGTGTCTTTTGAAATTGAAATGATTTTATGATATTCTTTGATCTTTAAAGTTGGTTCTGGTCAGGCTGGCTGAAGACATTCTGTCTATTGTGTTAACTAAGGACTAATTGCTAGAGTGTATATGTGAAATGCCTTTTAGTGTTGTAGTCTCCTGTGCGGGTGTTAGCTTGCTAAATAATGCAGTTTCGATTAGCCTGGGAACTCAGAGCAGGTGTCAAGATAATGCTATATGAATACTGGAAAAACATAAGTGTCAACATGATGTAATCTGGGGAGGACCCAGAGAGATGTTTGTTAGTGATGTTTTTTAAACTATGTCTCAGAGAGAGACTTGAGGCATTTTGATCTTGATATCCAACTTACCAGCACTCTGCTTATGCTCACATGTAAGTTTAGCACTGTGATTTCTTGTAGGAATAGTTAAAGCTAGTAAAGATTAATTAGGTATTTTTCTTTGAAATCAGACCTGTCCTGCAGTATTATTTTAAGTTTCTGTGTGATCTGTGATCTCTTAGATATCTCTGTGGTGTAGTAGTTTTGTCTTGTGTTTTAATTATTTATTATTAAATCTTTTTAAAACCTTCTACCTGTGGCTACTTTGTGTAGCGATAAGCTCTAGAATACATTGCATATTTATAGAGGTTATTGTAATAGGTCATTCTAAATTAAGTCTTGACTGTTAGTCATACTACCATTGGCTAATAATATTGCACAGTAATAATTGGACACCCTTTTAAGGGCCTTTTAGTAGCTGATGTTATTTACTGGGTGGTGGCAGTAATTACTACCGTATAGTCTGGGTAAAGGGGCACAGCTGGAGAATCTGTGTCAGCCTTTCCCAGGAGAGTCTGTGAAATTGTATAAATACTTATCTCAAAGTGTGTGTGTGTTGTGTCAGCTACTTGGCAGGAACATGAAGCACTGGTTGGACAGAGAGAGTACTGGAGGTTCTAGCTTGCCCGGTTAGGCTGAGACCTGGACCCTATAGCTGTGCCAGTGGGGAGTCTTATTGGGGACCTGGTGAGCAAGGGAGCAGCCAGCCCCAGACTGATTGTGATTTCTGTGTGCACTTAAGGGAAATTGTACTTTACTGTGTGTATTACTTATCCTTTCCTCATCTAGGAGACAACCTCCCTGGTTTTAGTGGTGAGGATTGAGGCCCCTTGATTGCTGGGCTAGAGCACGGTCATCACACAGGTACAGTTATTCATAGCATCCTTAGGATCCCTGCTGCAGTGTACTGCTGTGTCATAATGACACCCACTCCCTACCCTCAGCCCTTTTGCAGATGCTTGACAACTATGGCCTACACATGTGTGTCAGTTTGCAGTGTCCCAGACACTGAACACCAAGTGTAACAGCCTAGTCCCAGCTAATGAATGGCAAACATACAGATGTACACTGGCACTGGCACAGTACAGATAGAGATGGTGGGCCTGAGGTGGGGTGAGGCGTTGGTTGTGCAGCACATGTATCTTACATGATACTGTCTGTAGGTTTCCAACGTGGTCATGGTACACTAGTACACATTGCAATGCATGACTTTTGGGAACCTCTTCTGTTATGCATACACTACCTGTATAGAGGCCTGGCTGATGTTTCCTGTGGTACAACTGTCAGATCTCATTACCCTAAACCATAGGCCACACATTTGCAAAGTCTAGGCAATTGCTGACATGGGACATGCACAGCCAGTACTTGCTAGACATTCCTGCAACTCCCCTCAGTGTTGTGGCATGTTACTGGGCAGCCTGCATGACCAGTTTGCTACATGTGACATAATTTGTCTTGGATGGCCATCTGTTTATTTCCTACATCATTCCTCTCACAAACATCCTTGCCACATAAATGAGTGTCTGCACAGTTTGCCATGACATATGCAATGGTGAGGTATGGCTACATGTCCAGCTCATGTGTGCTACCTGCTGGGTATGGGGCCCACACCATGTCATGTAAGATGTGTGCAAGCCACGCCTGCCTATGTTGCAGGTAAGTGTGCACATTTGATGGTCAAACATCTTGGACAGCAGACCAATACATGGTGTGACATTGGGGATGTGTACTTGCTGAAAGGTGCATATCCATGACAAATGCATGCAGTCAGTGCCTCTACAGCTGCTTCCGCTATATTTTATCTGGAGTGTGTGCACACATATGCTTCCAGTGTTTGTGAAGGTATGTATTTCCCATATTTGCTACCCTAACCTATGATTCCATATTACACACTCATTGCTCATGTAGGGACCACAGTGCAGGTTTTAAGGCTTGTGGACCACTGTATTATGATATGGCGTAGTGTAGATCTGTAAGAGTTGCCATTGTAATACTGGTATATATACTGTTGTAGCACTGTATAAGGATTATGTTTCACACATGTCCCTACTGTAGGCCATTTGTCCCACCATTATGTTCATCCCTGTGGACACATTTTGCAATGACAGGATGTCAGTTATATTGCAGGTGTCTGACATACCCTTCAGATACACCATCATGGTCCCGTCTGTGATGCACTGCAGTTAACAGCAACAATACATAAATATGTACGGCATGCATTATGGGTAGGTGTGTTAGATGTGTGCATGGAATATACCACAGCCATTACATGACCGGTGTATTGGCAAGCATGAACATAAATCATACTCACCAGCTACAGACTGCTGCCTTGGTGGTATACCAGAGGGACCTCTATAAGAGTGTGAGAGATGTGATGTTAGTAGCCACAGCTGTGGTGGGTACATGGTGGGTGCAGCATTACAGTACCATCAACAGTACAAGTCCACAATACTACAGCTTATGCACTTACTACTATGCAGCAACAGACTATATATATGTCATGTCACATATGCATGATCTACCTGTAGAGATGTGGATGGATGAGCAATAGTGGTCTACTGATGTACCCTGTGGCCTTATCTGCATGATCCTTGGCCAGTCTGTGGGTAGCACCCACCTCCACTATGGTCTCCACCAGTTGTTGCGTGTGAGGGCAGGCAGGTGCCACAAGGCTGGCGAGGAGCTCCTCAACACGTGTCTGGGGCAAGGATGGCATGACCCCTCTGTTGCTAGGTGATCCCCCTGGCCTGCAGCAGCATGGCGGCGGGCATTGAGAAGCAGGTCGAAGAAATGATGCCGGAGCTGCTCATAACTGTGGTTATGCAGGCCAACATCATTGACCCTGTGGACTAGATCATTTTACAGGATGGTCCACTCCTGCTGCTCATGGGCTGTCCTTCCAAACAGCACCTGGTAGTGCTG